>NW_027459024.1:302500-492140 GCF_050624435.1 Tenrec ecaudatus
AATTGATTCTCTAGATTCTAAGATTCACTCATTTTGTAAACTGTTATATAATTGACTTGGGAAGCAATAGCACTCTCTGTAAACACGCAGTTAAAACACCCAATTCCCATTCAGACTCCTTCCTCATTTCTCTCCCTCAAAGAAAAGTCTATTTCCACCTAGATTAGGATTGACCACACTAATTTTCTTCAAATCGGTTATAATATTTTAAATTTATACATAGGTATATATATTTAAGCACCATGAAAATTCAAGAATAATGTTACAGCCCAGAATTTTCAGAGGGGAATTTTCTGGCCCAGAATTTTCAGAGGGGAATCAGTCACCGCTTTGCAACAAAGAATCATAGATTTCACCAATATCCAAGTATACAAGCACAGGACACTGACATGATCACTTAGAGATCATTGAGTTAGTTCCGTTATCACCTAATCGTTGTCATTTCAGCCAACTCTATACTCACAGCCTCTGTTGCTGCTTGTTAGCTGAACAGTGTAAATTCCACACTGTGACGTAGCTGCACATGAGTCCAAGTCACCTTCCTGTCTGAATGTGACTGCCATGGTCACTTCATGACTGTGGTTGGTCTGGGACTTATTCTGTCCCATCTATTGACATTATCCCTCTGTACATAACTTCCCCATGAGATCTACTAAACTTATCCTGAATGAGCTCATGAATACTCACTAAACTATGAAGGACCAATATTTGGAGCTCTAAACTCAGATGAACAGAAATTGTTTTCCAGTGTCCCAACCACGGGATGAGATTTGTCAGTCATTTAATCAAGGTGAACTAAGTACCTCAATATTCCGATATGTGGAAATGATAGAAAATATGACTCCAGGGAAAATCCAATCCATTTTTCTCAAGTTGTGTTCTGTTAATTGGTAAACAAGAATAAAACATTGTGGGTTAAAATTATATCTAGTTTATTATTGTTTGCTTTCTTTTTAATTTCTGACTCTATGACTAAAAGATGGCATGGAGAAGAAGGTCCCATTCCAGGTCTTATCTAGTGTCCGACTGAAAATCTCACCAGCAGGATGAAGTCTCTTCTTCCAAGATGGCTTTGTCTTAAGTCTGACAAGCTTCCCTGGCTTAAACTAGGAATGCATACAGGACTGAGGGCCAGGACCTTATTCTAGAACCTGGATCTCTCCTTTGGATGGAACTTCCTCACAACATGGTGCCTGAGTGTCTCCTGAAATTTATTAGATAAAGTGAAAGTTGCATTGAACTTTATTGATTTTCATTTCTATTTAAATAAAATTAGAAAATAAAGTTATTTAAATTAATATCCTATATAAAACCTGACCTATTATAAGTACCTTGGCGGGCTATTCAATCAACACCACAAGGGAAACCGTACAGAAGAGTTTTACTCAAGAAAAAGCATCTATCCTTGCTTCAAAAACAGGAGCACACTACTCCAGGAGACACAAATATGTCCTCTGAAGCCCATCCCCTCTTCTGTCCTGACTGTCAGTCACCGGCTGAGGATGGCAGCAGGACTTAGGAAGGTTAGTTTTTAGACCTATATAACAGCTGTGATGAGCAAATGTGGCTTGAGGATCCCATTATGCTTTTGCTGGTCTATCCTAGACTGAGTAAATTTTAGAGAAATTTTAACCATCCTATATCCTCTCCTCCCAAATACCAGTTACTGGGGAGGGGTTTGCATCAGGGCTGACAAATCCTTCAGGTTTGCCTTTTCCCCTCTGCATGATGTGCCTTCATGTGTGGCTTTCTGCTCTTTGGAAGTTAAAGGACATTTCCTCATATTACAATGAAATGTTTCAAATTCAATGTTTGATACAAACCCACACTTGCAGAGAAGTCATCAAGATAAATGGTAAGATAGAGAGGAAGCCCCGGACACTGCAGAAAGCCAGCTTTTAACTCCTTTCTGCTCTGTCTTCTTTAACTGAGTCCTGGGGCTGAGGGTCCTGAGCACTCACTGAAGTCCAGTCTCTCCCTGTAGGGAGGTTTGCATACAGATGCTTAATGATGCCCTTTCCTGCTGCTTTGTTACTCTGATCCAAGTGTGTATGCTTCACTTTCAGCCTGACCATTTGAATATGGAGGATGTTCTTGTCATTGTCTCTGGTGACTGCAATTCAACCATGCATCAAGTGTATATAGGATTTAGTACCAGTAACTGAGAGACACTGCAAGCCCTCCCCTGGCACTGGCCAATGACGCTCATGTCAAAATTGTTGGTGGTGAATGCGGAGACAGGTCAACAGAGTCTGAGAGAGGCCCTTGCCTGCCTCATGTCTCACTCAGACTCTACCAGCTGCATTTTGCCCTAGACATCTGCAAACGTAAAGACATCCTGCCCAGGAACCCAGCCTCATATCCATTGTTTATCATATTGTTTTCATTACTGTGATTGAAACAAGGGAATCTCAGGCCAGCAAACTCCACTGTTAGTTGAGTATAATCATAGCTGTTTGGTGAATGCAGGGACCTGGGCAGCCCATGCCTGTGACCTCTCTCCTAGAGTGGAGGGTTGTCCTAGGTTGGTTTTCATCAGCAGAGTAATGTGCCCTCTTGTGTATCCACCTATTAGAATGATAACTGAGGGGCAGATACACTGTCCTGAGGAAAGTAGTGGGCAATTATAATATTTGGAAAAATATATGATTTCCTATTATACAAGTTACTGGTGAAACCTCATAGAGACTAAGAGGAACATGGGAATCATAAGGATTCATAAGGATTTTACCAGAATATAATCCCCCTCGTCCATAAGATATAAATGCCTAAGTATACAAGCAAATGACACTAAAACAGGAAATTATGGCTACAGGTGGTAACCTATATATATATATATATATATATATATATATATATATATATATATATATATATATATATATATATATATATATATATATATGATAGAGAGAGACAGACAGAGACAGAGGGAGACAGAGAGTGAGAGAGAGAGATAGAGAAGCTATTTCCTAGAAGGGGTCAGCCATTTTTCCTGGGTCCATGATTGCCCCTGAGGGCATGCTTGCAAGACCACACCTCAGAAATAGGTTCAAAATGCCCCTTTAAGATGCATATATTATAGGTTTAGTATTAAGGTAGCAAGTGGAAATTGGGTCTCCACTCAAGTACTCCCTCAATACAACAATACTTTGTTCTATTACACTGGCATTCTATGATGCTCACCTTCCCGACACAATCACTGATTCCTGACACAATCACTGAAGACAAAGCGGGTGAATAAGCAAAATTGGTGAAGAAAGCTGATGTTGCCCGGCTATCAAAAGATCCAGCATCAGGGGTCTTAAAGGCTTGAAGGTAGACAAGTGGCCATCTGGCTCAGAAGCAACAAAGTCCACATGAAAGAAGCACATAAGCCTGTGCAATCATGAGGTGTTGAAGGGATCAGTTATCAGGCTTCAAAGAATATAAAAATCATACAATGTGTGCTCACCTACCTGATAGGATCACTGAAGACAAATAGGTGCATAAGGAAATGTGGCGAAGAAAGCTGATGGTGCCCGGTTATCAAAAGATATAGCGTCTGGGTTCGTAAAGGCTTAAAGGTAAACAAGCGACCATCTAGCTCAGAAGCAACAAAGCACACATGGAAGAAGTGCACCAGCCTGTGCTATCATAAGGTATAGAAGGGATCAGTTATCAGGCATCATAAGAACAAAATCATATCATTGAGAATGAGGGGAAATGCAGAGTGGAGACCCAAAGCCCTTCTGTAGGTAATTGGACATCCCCTTATAGAAGGGTCACGGGGAGGAGACAAGCCAGTCAGGGTGCAGTGTAGCAAAGATAAAACATAAAACTTTCCTCTAGTTCCTAAATGCTTCTTCTGACCACCATCATGATCCCAATTTTACCTTACAAATCTGGCTAGAACAGAGGATATACACTGGTACAGAGAGGAACTGAAACACAGGGAATCCAAGGCAAATGATCCCTTTAGGACCAGTGGTGAGAGTGACGATATCAGGATGGTGGAGACAGGGTGGGGTGGAAAGGAGGAACCGATTACAAGGATCTACATACAACCTCCTCCTTGGGAGATGGACAACAGAAAATTGGGTGAAGAGAGACATCAGACAGTGTAAGATATGACAAAATAATAATTTATGAATTATCAAGGGTTTATGTGGGAGTGGGGAGCGGTGAGGGAGGGGAAAATGAGCTGATGCCAGGGGTTTAAGTGGAGAGCAAATGTTTTGAGAATTTTGAGGGCAATGAATGTACAAATGTGCTTTAAACAATTGATGTATGTATGGATTTTGTTAAAAGTTGTATGAGCAGCTAAAAAGTGGGTTGGAAAGTAGGAAGGGAGACATCAGACAGTGTAAGATATGACAAAATAATAATATATAAATTATCAAGGGCTCATGAAGGAGGGGGGAGCAGTGAGGGAGGGGAAAAAAGAGGACTTGATGCAAAGGGCTTAAGTGGAGAGCAAATGCCTTGAAAATGATTAGGGAAAAGCATGTACAGATGTGCTTTATACAATTGATGTATAAATATGTATGGATTGTGATAAGAGTTCTATGAGTCCCTAATAAAATGTTAAAAATGATTTTAAAAAGATGGGGAAAAAGAGTTGTATTAGCCCTTAATAAAGTGATTTAAAAACAAACAATAAAACACACTAAGCACAAGGAAAGATATAACATGTTGCCAAAAGGGATCTTGCTGAGAAAAAGACAGGGGCTGCATGAAAGTAAAGGGGGTCTGCTTTCCTTGGATCAGCAAGAACTGCACCAGAAGATTCCCCAAGGTAAGCTCCTGAAAAATAGTGATGAGCCAAGTTTACAGTTTTAGAAAAGTATACCAATAAGTACATGTGCAGGATATGGATATGAAACATTTCACAGGGATTAGCATGAATCTGGATTAGGACAGGGCTATAATTCTTAATAAATTATGGCTCCCTGTACTTCTTGATTCCACATCTCTATTTAGTCTGGTGATGTATCTATGTTGGCTTTTGGTTCCTTGAACAAAGTCCTTCTGTTCCATGTGACTTGTGACCTGAAGGTTGGGGATGTCTTTTGTGGACATGTTTGCCTCGCCAGATTTAGTCAAAACTGATACTCATTTGGTGTACTAGAAAATTTTTTCTGGGATAAATTCACTTAACAGATACAGGTTATCAGGCAGGAAAATGTGGAATAATTATGAGCAATAAAAGAGGCACTACAATATCTGTGGAAACATCTCATATCTAAGGGGAATTTTCATGGACAGGCTGTGGAATTTACATTGTGACACAACATTAAGCAGGTTGGGCAATAATCTCAAACAGAATGTCCAATGCTCATAATGATTCTTATAGTGTATTCTGATTCTCCTTAGCTACTATGTTATGTTCACAACAAATATAATCTTGCCACAGAAGATTAGTTATCAAAGATAACTTTTTTTCCCAGAAATGGTAAATTTACTGTCATATACTGTTTGTTTCCTTTCTGTCTTTTTTTTAAAGGAATTTAGAAGTAATTGGTTGACATCAATGGTCAAGAAATGTACATATGATTTCCTTTTCTGGTCCTCCTTCCAAAGACCAAATGAGAGCTTCAGTGAAAGTTAAAGAGTTTACTGAAGGGGAAAAAAACAATGCAGGAATGGCCAATAATAATTGTAATGATTCACAAAGAACATTTTCAGAGTTTAAATGCAGAAGGATCCTGGAAATTAAAAGAAAATTCCAATCCCTTGATCTTTAATATATTGGCTGAAGTGGCCAAGGCAATATCAAGGCCAATATAAAAGACTCAGTCATGTAATATTTTTGGAATGTGTTTTGCTTTGACTTTAGCTATTGGGAGAGAGAGTGAATGCTCTTCCTGGCAGCTTGTTGTTAGAGGAGCTGGGAGGAAGGAGGGTGCTTAGAGTCTTCATGAAGTATGCTGACTTTAAAAAGTCAGCTCAAAATACAGAGTAGAATTTAAACTTTTAGTCTCCATACACACACACACACACACACACACACACACACACACACATTTTCATCATTTTATTGGAGGCACAGGGAGCTCTTCTCACAATCCATACATTCATTCATTGTGTTGAGCACATTTGTACATTTGTTACCATGATCATTCTCAAAACATTTTCTTTCTCCTGGAGCCCTTGGTATCAGCTCATCATTTTTCCCCTCCCTCCCTGTTCTACCCTCCCTCATAAACCCTTGATAATTAATAATTTTTTTATTTTGTCATATCTTACACTGTCCAATGTCTCCCTTCACACACTTTTTGGTTGTCCATCCCAGGGATGAGGTTATATGTAGGTCCTTGTAATCGATTCCCCCTTTCCACCCCACCCTCCTTCCACCCTCATGGTATTGCCACTCTCAGCAATGGTCCTGAAGCGATCATCTGTCCTTCATTCCCTGTGTTTCTAGTTCCTATCTGTATCAGTGTACATCCTCTGGTCTAGCCAGATTTGTAAGGTATATTTGGGATCATGATAGTCGGAGAGGAGCAGGGGAGGGTGAGGAAGCATTTAGGAACCAATAGAAAGTTGTATGTTTCATCATTGCTACACCGTACCCTGACAGGCTCGTCTCATCTTTGGGACCCTTCTGTAAGGGAATGTCCAGTTGCCTAGAGATGGTTCTTGGGGCCCTAATCTGCATTCCCCCCCATTCACAATGAATTGATTTTGTGTTCTTTTATGCCTGGTACCTTATACGTTTGACACATCCTCATCCCACAGGCTGGGGTGTGTCTTCCATGTGGGCTTTGTTGCTTCTGAGCTAGATGGTCTCTTGTTTACCTCCAAACTTTTAAGACCCCAAATGCTATATCTTTTGTAAGCCAGGCACCATCAGCTTTCTTCACCAATTTTGCTTTTGCACCCATTTGTCTTCAGTGATCATGTCAGGAAGGCGAGCACACAATACTATGATATTTTGTTCTTTGATGTCTGATACATGATCCCTTCGATCACACAGGTTGGTGTGTTTCTTCATTTTGGGCTTTGTTGCTTCTGAGCTAAATGGCTGCTAGTTTACCTTCATGCCTTAAGACCCCAAACGCTATATCTTTTGTTAGCCAAGCACCATCAGCTTTCTGCACCACATTTTCTTACACACCCATTTGCCTTCAGCGATCATATCAGGAAGGTGAGCATACAATAAAAAGGGTATTTTTGGTTCTTTGATGCCTGATAACTTATCCCTTTGGCACCTCGTGATCACACAAGCTAACGTGTTACTTTCACGTGGGCGTTGTTGCTTCTGAGCTAGATGGCCGCTTGTTTACCTTCAAGTCTTTAAGAGCCTAAAAACTTTGTCTTTAGATAGCCATCAGCTTTTTCCTCCACATTTGCTTATGCATCTGCGTTGTCTTCAGCAACAGTTTCAGGAAGTTGAGCATCAGGCAATGTCAGTTTAACAGAACAAAGTATTCTTTCATTTAGGAAGTATTTGAGTGGAGGCCTAATGTTGATCTGCTACCTTAGTAACAAACCTACAAATATATACACATAGATCTATTTCCCCATCGTCATATAAAAATACATGTACATATGTACATGCCTTTATTTAGACCCCTATATATGTGTTTTGCCTCCTATTTATGGCCTCTATTTCCTTTTACTTTCCTCTTGTCCCACTGTAATACTCAGCTTTCATTTGGGTTTCAGTAATTCCTCTCGGAACTACGTTACCTGTGATCAAACCCTACCAAGCCTCCTACACTCCCTTCACCATCGATCTGGATCACTTGTTGTTCCCTTGAATAAAATATATTTTTATTCTTAAACATTCTCTACTTGTGATATAAATTTGCACTAACTTTCAGAAACAAATAGCATTTATGCAAAAGTACACTTTCTGAGAAATAGTCACACTTCTGAAATTAAATGTCAAGTTAAAAACAAATAAATTTGTTTCACCTTCATCACAATACTAGCAATTTAGAAAGTCATTAATTTTCAGACAGCAGAAGATGGAAAGTTGTTAATAGACACCACACTGTGCAGTAAATAACATACAATGACTCTGGTGCCAACAGGAACCCAGTGGGACTGCCTGATCACCCCACACACTCAGCCCCTGGACTCACACATTTTCCACTATCAACAGGGCATACACTTGCCACTTTCATATCACTTATTTTGTGGACTATCTTTGTATTTTCCTTTGTGTAAAGTTGTATGTTTCATCATTTCTACCCTGCAACCTGACTGACTCATCTCTTCCCGTGACCATTCAGTAAGGGGATGTCCAGTTCCCTACAGATGGGCTTTGGGTCTCCAACTCTGCACTCACCCTTATTTACAATGATAAGAATTTTTGTTCCTTGATACTTGACACCCAAGCCATTCAACACCTCGTGGTCACGTGGGCTGGTGTGCTTCTTCCATTTGGACTTTGTGCTTCTGAGGTAGATGGCCGCTTATTTATCTTCAAAACTTTAAAATCACAGACACTATATCTTTTGATAGCTGGGTACCATCAGCTTTCTTCACCACATTTGCTCATGCATGCATTTGTCTTCAGCGATCATATCAGGAAGGTGGGCACACACTGATATGATTTTTTGTAGTTTGATGTCTGATACCTGGTTCCTTGTACACCTCGTGGTCATAAAGGCTGGTGTGCTTCTTTTATGTGGGCTTTGATGCTTCTGAGCTAGATGACAGCTTGTTTACCTTCAAGCCTTTAAGATCTCAGATGCTGTATCTTTTGATAGCCAGGCACAATCTGCTTTCTTCACCACATTTGTTTATGCACACAGTAATCTTCAGTGATCATATAGGGAACGTGGGCACCCTCTGATATGATTTTTTGTTCTTTGCTGTCTGATAACTCGTCCCTTCAACACCTCCTGGTCACACAGGCTTCCATGTGGGCTTTGATGCTTCTGCACTAGATGGCTGCTTGTTTATCTTCAAGCTTTTAAGACCTCAAATAATATATCTTCTGATAGCTGGGTACCATCAGCTTTCTTCAGAACATTTGCTTTTGCACACATTTGTCTTCAGTGATCGTGTTGGGAAGGTGTGCATCCTGGAATGCCAATTTAATAGAACAAAGTGTTCTTGCATTGAGTAAGTGCTTGAGTGGAGGCCCAATGTCCATCTGCTACCTTAATACTAAACATATAAATATATGCACATAGAGCTATTTCCCCATCATATATAAAATATTTACATATGTACATGCCTGTATTTAGACCTCTATAAATACCCTTTGTCTCCTAGTTCTTTCCTCTATTTCCTTTTCCTTTCCTCTTGTCCCACTATCATTCTCAGTCTTCATTCTGGTTTCAGTAATTTCTCTTGGTTACATTCCCCTTACCAGGCCTCTCACACCCCCACGTCACCAATTTTGAATCACTTGTTGCTCCCTTGTCCCTGGGTTGTGCAACATCACCTTCTTGCCCCAGCTTCCCTCTCTCCCATGTTCTCCTGGAACCATAGGTCCCGTTGTTTTCTCCTCCAGACTGTTCATCCTGCCTATCTTACGTAGATAGATCTGCAGAGATAATAATATGCACCCAAAAAAAAACATGGCATAGCAAGACAAAGTGACAAAAGATAACAGAATGATGGCAACAAAAAAGAAAACCAATGACTCAAAAAAGAGTAAATTAATTAAAACAAAAAGAAAAAAGAAAGAAAAACCTGTAAATAGATCAAGATCTGATTTTTGACATGTAGGCATTTCCTTCAATTGAGTCAAATGGGGTGCCATGCTCTGGCCTCAAATCTATCCTTTGCACCTCCTTGGGAGCTCCCTGATCTGCTCACCCTATTACTCTGCCACATGCCTTAAGTGTTTAGCCTCGGTGTCATGGGGTCAGTAAAAGTCAATCCTGACACTGAGTCTCCAGTGTTGTCCCCTGTAGGTCCATGGAGCCATGAGGGACATAGTGTTTCAAAGTAGGGCTGGCCATATGGTTCACTCTGTGCATTGGCTGTTTGGATCAGGGATATCATCCTCCAGGCTGGGTGTGCCAGGTTGTCCTCCACTCTCTCTTCCTCCCCATTCATTTGCTCCCGTGTACTCTGATCGGACATGTCCCTCTCCCCTAGCTGCAGCCTTAGTGCCGTGCTCTAAAGTAAATTCTTCTGGGTAGGAGATGCAGTTGTCCATGTAGCTGGTATTGGGACAGAGCCCTCAGGGCCCTCTCCTGGCTCCCCACTCCATGCCATCAGGGTGAATTGACATCCAAGAACACTGGATTTGAGTCTCATCCCTCTTTCCCTGTGGAGAAATAAAAATAGACTCCCCTTGGGTGGGTCTGTGCCCTATTCCCCCACCACACATCTCTTTTTTTCCCTTTCTTCCTGACCCCTCCTTGTTAGTTGGCTACCATATGTACCCCTGGATTGGAAGACCAGCCACTTCTATGCAAATACTTTTTACAGAGGTAGTTCAAGCCTGTCCTATAAGGTCACTTTAGGTAGAAAATCAACTTGTTGTCAGTGAGAGAGTCTTGTTACAATTTAGGAGACACTAGTACACGCCTGCAATTGTAAATAGAGTTTCCCCTGAATCTCTTTGAGTACGGTGGGAACAAAACCAACTCAAGACACAGCAGAAAGCCCCACCTGTGCTCAGCAATGTACCTACTCCTGCATCCTGGTCTTGTTGTTTGTCTGGAGTGCTCCTTGCTGGTCGGAAAGCCCCATGCAGTCCATCCCCAGAGCTGTCCTGTAAGGGCCACACTGACTGCCCTGTCTGTGTCCACCTGCACGGAAATAGATGAGTCCTCAGTGCTCACAGAGGTCAGGGGCAGGTAGAAATGTTTCTTGCAGGGTCAAGGTCAGCACTGCACTGACCAAAAGTAGAGATCCCTGTACACCATGGTCTCTCTCTGGGTGTTGCCTGAATCTAATCAACTCAAAATGCTCTCTCCCTGACACTGACCCCATGGTAGGACCAGCATCTTCAGAAGAAAGAGGGGAAGGAAGGAGGCAAACATTTCTGAACCAAGTACATCCTGACTCAGCAGACTCGAGTCTCCTTCTGGGGAGGTCATTTTTAACCCGGAAACTATACCAAGTATTTCCCTATGAGTGTAATTGACTGATATAAGGTCTGGGATCCATGAGCAGTTTGTTAATGTCACAGCGCCAGTGCTCCACCAGGAGAGTTTTATAAAGCTCTCTCCAAATTAATTTGAATCAAGTTATAAGGCAAACAGATGAACACATGAGGTGGTTGAGGCTACTTATCAGGAAGAATTTCTAATAATACTGGGAATGGTTGGTGAGAAAAAGGCCAAGAAATATGAGCTGAGGTCTTTCTTTCCTATAAGACAATGCACCTGCTCGTTCTTCAAGGGCAGCAAATGCTGAACTCTGAGAATTTCAAACAAAACTTTATCTCATCGGCTCTATAGCACTGCTGTCACAGACTGGGCTGCTCCAGGGGAATCCAATCCAATAAAAGGCATCAGTGCTCCCCATGTGGGGAGATGCCTCCCTCTCATGTCAGTGGCTTGTGAGATGATCTCATGTTCTCAGTCTCTAGGAGACAGCAGACAGCTTTTCCTCTTCTGTTGAACTGATAGGTACCTCTGAGACTCCTGCTCTGCAGCTGCATCAGGCTGAGGGTTTCTGCCCCTCTCAGGAAGTGGTTTCTCTCACTGTGTGTCTTGCACAGTAATACATGGCCGTGTCTGAGTCCTTCAGGCTGCTCCACTGCAGAGACATGGTGCCGATGGAGTTGTCTGTGCAGATGGTGACTTTTCCTTGGAAGGATGAGTTGTACCTGGTGTCAGCGTCACTAGGAACAATCCTTCCTATCCATTCTAAGCTTATTCCAGGTGTCTGCCTAATCCAGTGAAAATAGTAGCTAGTAAAGCTGAACCCAGATGTCTTACAGGAGATACTCAAAGATTCTCCGGGTCTCTTCACCTCTGCCCCAGATTGCACCAGCTGTACCTGAGCACAGACACCTTTGGAGGTAGGATTCAAAGATCAGAGATTCCCTCTTCACACACACACCCTCCATTCATCTCAAACCCTGTGGTGATCCTGACCTGGGAGAAGAGCAATGAGGAGAGTTAGGGTGGCAGACCCCATTTTGCAAGGGGGATGGAAAGGAATCACACTGTGGTCTCCAGCTGGGTGATGAAGGAGCTTCCCCTGTGGAGGTAACCTGTGGGTCTAAAATGGATGTCTTCCACTTCGCATATTTCTGCCCTGCCCTCCATGTCAGACTCCTCCAGCCTCTTAAACCTGGACACCCAATGCAGGGGAGGTGTGGGTCTTGAGACTGTTGAGTGGGACAAAACCTGATCCTAATAATATAACACAACACACACACAAAGACACAAACACACAGGCATTGGCACCTTAACCCCGGACAGTATTGAACTGTGCCTCTCCACTCAGTGCATCTCTCAGTCCACACTCAGGGGAGAGTGGTTTGAAACCTGGTGTGAGGCTGCAGCCTGGGGAGTCTGGGCCCTCACATACAGTCCCTCCTTACTGTCTTTGAGGAATTATGTCCAGGATAGAAAATACCTCTCTCTCCTTAGTGAAGACTGTGAAAAATCTGATCTCCCAAATGGTCCTTTTCTCAGTAGACTCTCAGGTGTGTCCTAGTGCCCAGTTCTGCCCCGTGCTTCCTGCTGCCTGAGAAGAGGAAACAAATCTCAGGGACTGTCAACTTTACTCGGAGTGTCATCTGTGCAGATTAAAGCCAAAGATGAGTGTGTCACTCTCTGAATACTCATGGCCAACCTGGCCCTTGTTACCGTCTGTCTGACAGTGTAGCTCTGTTCAGAAGAGAAGTTAAAAGTATAACATGGGGAATATTTCACCTTCATCAGTTTCATAATCTGTCCTAAATATTTCTCTGATCTACTGTCATCTAAACTAAAGAAAACCATCAGTGTGTTAACTCTTTCACTCTGAGGAGGCCGTAGAGTTCCGGGAACATCAAAAACCGCTGATGTAACAGCCCACAAAGACAATGTCCTACATCTGGGTTTTAAGAGGAGTGACTAGGGACTTTAAGCCACATGAGGTGCAGCTAATTGTTTCTCCCTTTCCAGAGTGATGATCATTGAAAACACATGGAAACCATTCATCCAATGCTGTAATGAATCATGGATATGAGTCTCCTGAACTCTATGACCAGAAGAAAGAGGTGGTGCCTTGCTAACAGTACCCACTTCTTTGGAAAAGATAGCATTAGAAGATCTTGGGTAGAGTGGGATAAAAAGTGAAACAATACACACACGCATACACACACACACACACACACACAAAGAAAATAAAAATAAAAAGACTACGCTTATTGGTTGGGTAGACTTGTGGAAGTCCTGAGACTATGGCTGTCAGCGTCCCTTCAGGTGTGGGACTGAACTCACCCCTTGGGAAAACTTCCAGTCAAATAATCCACAAAACTACCAGAGAGCAATAGTCCTGGGCAGATACAATTACCTTAGAATAATCAAACTTCTGCGATTAAAAGGGCAACATTTATCCAGGGGAAAATTCATAATGTTTGGAAAGAAAAGGTAATTATAACAGGAGTTTGTGAGTATTACAGTCAATGAAATGAAACAAGAGTGTATGAAAAGTTGAATGAATATTAATCTTCTCGATACAACTTCATGCAATCCACAAGAAAGTGTAAGGATAAAAATAGAAAATAATATTAAAATGTTTCCCTTCAGTTCTCCTCTGATAGGGAGAGAACACCTCAGGTTGTGGTTTATGCACTCGGGGTCTCCCAAGAAGAAAACAAGGACCCAGAGAAGATGTCCTAATTCCATGTTCATTCTCCTCCCTCTGCTCTCTGGAGTTGATGGTTATGCTAGAAACATCTAAATCTCAGTTCTCAGAGACAGGAAGAGGACTAAAAACCATGACACAGGGGAAAATGGGGTGGGGGTGGCCAAATGCTGCTAGGAAACGTGTATCTTGCTCCCCATGCACTGAGTCTTGAATCTGGGTCATGCGCCTCTTTGTCCTCAGACCCTGTGCAATGCATCCCAATCTTCCCTTCATGGTGTTTACAATCTGATCTCACATAGCTTCCCTGACCTACTTTTATCGGCATCACCACATGCATTAAATAAATGCTATATTCCTGTTGTGGGGACCCAGGTACTTGACATAATCTCTTGAAGAGGGAGTCATTTTTTTCTTGTTTTTTTTTTTTTTAACAATTTATTAGGGGCTCATACAACTCTTATCACAGTTCATACATATACATACATCAATTGTTTAAAGCACATCTGTACATTCTTTGCCCTAATCATTTTCCTTTTTTTCTCCTCTTTTCTTTTTTTACATTTTATTCGGAACTCATACAACTCTTATCACAATCCATACATATACATACATCAATTGTATAAAGCACATCCCCACATTCCCTGCCCCAATCATTCTCAGAGCATTTGCTCTCCACTTAAGCCCTTTGCATCAGGACCTCTCTTTTTCCCCTCCCTCCCCTCTGCCCCCTCCCTCATGTGCCCTTGGTAATTTACACATCGTTATTTTGTCATATCTTGCCCTATCCGGAGTCTCCCTTCCCCCCCTTCTCTACCGTCCCTCTCCCAGGGAAGAGGTCACATGTGGATCCTTGCAATCAGTTCCCCCTTGCCAAACCACTCACCCTCCACTCTCCCAGCATCGCCCCTCACACCCTTGGTCCTGAAGGTATCATCCACCCTGGATTCCCTGTGCCTCCAGGCCTCATATGTACCAGTGTACAGTCTCTGCCCTATCCAGCCCTGCAAGGTAGAATCATGGTAATTGGTGGGAGGAAGCATCCAGGATCTGGGGGAAAGCTGTGTTCTTCATCGGTACAACCTCGCACCCTAATTAACCCATCTCCTCTCCTAAACCCCTCTATGAGGGGATCTCCATTGGCCGACACTTGGGCCTTGGGTCTCCACTCTTCACTTCCCCCTTCATTCATTATGGTATATAGATAGATAGATAGATAGATAGATATAAACACACACACACATATATATACATATACACATACACATATCTACACATACATACACACACACATATCTTTTTTTTTTTTTTTTTTGCATGATGCCTTATACCTGGTCCCTTGGCACCTCGTGATTGCACTGGCCGGTGTGCTTCTTCCATGTGGGCTTTTTTGCTTCTGAGCTAGATGGCCACTTGTTCACCTTCAAACCTTTAAGACCCCACACACTATCTCTTTTGATAGCCGGGCACCATCAGCTTTCTTCACCACATTTGCTTATGCACCCATTTGTATTCAGCGATCCTATTATGGAGGTGAGCAGTCAATGATAGGATTTTTTGTTCTTTGATACTTGGTAACTGATCCCTTCCGGACCACTCGATCACACAGGCTGGTGTGTTCTTCTATGTGGACTTTGTTGCTTCTGAGCTAGATGGCCGCTTGTTTATCTTCAAGCCTTTAAGACCCCAGTCACTATCTCTTTTGATAGTCGGGCACCATCAGCTTTCTTCACCACATTTACTTGTTCACCCACTTTGGCTCCAGCCATTGTGTCGGGAGAGTGAGCATCATAGAGTTCCAATTTAATAAAAGGAAGTATTCAAGCATTGAGGGAGTGTTTGAGTAGAGGCCCAAAGTCCTTCCGCCACCTTAATACTTAACCTATAAATATAGACACATAGATCTATTTCCCCATCCTCCTATATATATTTTCATGTACATGTCTTTTTCTACACCTCCACAAATGCCCTTTGACTCCTAGCTCTTTCGTCCATCTCCCTTGACTTTCCTCCTGCCCTACTACCATGCCCTACTACCATGGGCTAGTATATCTCTTCTCTAAGCAACCTTACCCTTGATCATTTCCCACCAGGCCTGCCACTCCACCCTCTCTACCATTTTGGGTCCCATGTTGTTCCCTTGTCCCTGTGTTTGTTAACACCACTTCCTTACCCCCCCTAACCCCCACCCTAAGTCCCCCCGGAACTGTCGGTCCCGTTGTTTTTCCTCCAGATAGTTCGTCCAGCCTGTCCTATTCAGACAGACCTGTGGAGACACTAACATGCACGAAAACAAGACAGAGGAAAACAAAGCAACAGTATACAACCAGACAACAAAACAACAAAAACAAACCACTGACAAAGAACAAAACAAAACACTTCACAAGAGAAAAGCTTGTAGTTAGTTCAGGGATTGTTTGCTGGCCCTTAGGAGCCATGAAGTGGATTCGAGATTCATGGGAAGACATTCCAGAAGACATGGTGTGACGTGCCTTCTAGAAATGTAGTATTTGTAATGCTATGGATGGCAGTGATGACATCAGTTCGGCCCTATAGGACATGGGGAGATGTCTTTGTGTTTTTCTCAGGCTCTAACCCTTGATAAGTGTTAAAAGCCTTGTCTTTCTCCATGGAGCACCTGGTCACTGGAACTGCTGGGTTGGCAGTCCAATGGGGCTCCCACAGGGCTCCACTATGGGACAGAAAAAGTGAAGATTTCAGTGAACTTAATAGGAAAAATAAAATTTACATAGAATTACTTCAACACTCAATTTACGATGAATTATCTTTTAAAAAATTAAGCAACACAAAACAGATAATTCATCAAGCACTTAAAGAGAAACATGCAATAGCCATCCTGATTAAAGCTAAAAGCCGAACCTTGGAAAAACCAGTAGAGCTACAGAAAACATTAGCTTTGAAAGATGTTTTTGTAACCTTATGTGTTAGACATAACCTGACAGTAGTGTAAGCTCTCTAATATTATGTGGCCTTTGGGATATTGCATCTTAAGTACATAGTATTTACAAATAATGACCAGGAGATATGAAACTCAGTATTAACCATCATAGGCAGTCCTATCCAGTTCTGTCTTTCTCATCCTGTCCACCCCCCACACCCCCTGCTATAAGCTCAAAAGTAACAAAAAATTGAGTGAAACAAAACAATTCAGAAGTTGTGAAATCTGTCTTATATTATAATTTTAGTCCAATTCCTAAGTTATACCACCTTTAGAAATATTTTAGTATTATATATATATATATATATATATATATATATATATATATATATATATATATATCCAATTCTCTTTATAAAAGTGAAAGCATAGCTTAAGGAGCCCTGAGTGGGATGGAGGTCAATGATCCACAGCTTCATATGTAACACAGAACCTGACAGTTCAAACTCCCCTTAAGTTGCATCATTGAAAAATACACTCACCTCATTTTACTAAGACAAGCAAGGTAACACTATCACAGAATAAACACCCCATAGAATACAGTAGCACTACACCAGAGCATTATCTTTAAGGCTGTAAACTCTATGGAGTCTGACTGTGCCATTTCTCTCTAGGCATACCTTTCT
Organism: Tenrec ecaudatus; assembly: GCF_050624435.1. Classification (NCBI taxonomy): domain Eukaryota; kingdom Metazoa; phylum Chordata; class Mammalia; order Afrosoricida; family Tenrecidae; genus Tenrec; species Tenrec ecaudatus. The sequence continues at coordinate 319,793 of NW_027459024.1, forward strand.
AAGTTTCTCCAAGAAACAACTGGTGAGGTTGAACCAATGACTTTTATTTTGCATCTAAGAGCTTAAAATCATTGCCTCTCCTGATTCCATATGCATGAGAATCAGAAAATTGAAACAGAAAGCCAAACATGTCTATGTCACAAATAATTTGCATCGTGGATGCATTTATCCTCAGTACGTGAACATTAGAGAGAGTCAAATTAAAATTTAATTATGACTTGCAATCAGAGGCAAACTATATTTCACTGAACTCAAACTAAAAGCTTTTCTTAGAGAAAACAAAAAACTGGTTACTGATGTGAAATTATATTGTTATGGTAACTGATGTGGAATTATATTGTTTTACTATTTTATTATTTGAAGGAAAAAATATCAAGGAAATGGCATTGACCTCTACTAGACTAACATATCAGTCCTTGGAAAATAACAGGCTTGGTAAATACAAGGTTCAGAGAAATTATAGGAAAATGTTCATTGATATGAATTGTCATGGTAAGTGCAGGAAGCAGCTGCAACATAACAATTGTGAGGATGACCATGAATTGGACAAAATTTATTCCATGTTGGGTGAACAAGTAAATGTGGTGAAGAAAGCGGATGGTGCCCGGCTATCAAAAGAGATAGTGACTGGGGTCTTAAAGGCTTGAAGATAAACAAGCAGCCATCTAGCTCAGAAGCAACAAAGTCCACATGGAAGAACACACCAGCCTGTGTGATCAAGTGGTCCGGAAGGGATCAGTTACCAGGCGTCAAAGAACAAAAAATCCTATCATTGACTGCTCACCTCCATGATAGGATCGCTGAAGACAAATGGGTGCATAAGCAAATGTAGTGAAGAAAGCTGATGGTGCCCGGCTATCAAAAGAGATAGTGTCTGGGGTCTTAAAGGCTTGAAGGTGAACAAGCGGCCATCTAGCTCAGAAGCAAAAAAGCCCACATGGAAGAAGCACACCGGCCAGTGCGATCACGAGGTGCCAAGGGACTAGGTATAAGGCATCATGCAAAAAAAAAAAAGATATAAGTGTGTGTATGTATGTGTATATGTGTGTATATGTATATATATACATATATATATACCATATTAAATGAAGGGGGAAGTGCAGAGTGGAGAGCCAAGGCCCATGTGTCGGCCAATGGAGATCCCCTCATAGAGGGGTTTAGGAGAGGAGATGGGTTAATTAGGGTGCGAGGTAGTACCGATGAAGAATACAGCTTTCCCCCAGATCCTGGATGCTTCCTCCCCCCAACTACCATGATCCGAATTCTACCTTGCAGGGCTGGATAGGGGAGAGGCTGTACACTGGTACATATGAGGGCTGGAGGTACAGGGAATCCAGGGTGGATGATACCTTCAGGACCAAGGGTGTAAGGGACGATGCTGGGAGAGTGGAGGGTGAGTGGTTGGAAAGGGGGAACTGATTACAAGGATCCACATGTGACCTCTTCCCTGGGAGAGGGACGGTAGAGAAGGGGGGGAAGGGAGACTCCGGATAGGGCAAGATATGACAAAATAACGATGTGTAAATTACCAAGGGCACATGAGGGAGGGGGGAGAGGGGAGGGAGGGGAAAAAGAGAGGTCCTGATGCAAAGGGCTTAAGTGGAGAACAAATGCTTTGAGAATGATTGGGGCAGGGAATGTATGGATGTGCTTTATACAATTGATGTATGTATATGTATGGATTGTGATAAGAGTTGTATGAGTCCCTAATAAAATGTAAAAAAAGAAAAGAGGAGAAAAAAAAGAAAATGATTAGGGCAAAGAATGTACAGATGTGCTTTATACAATTGATGTATGTATATGTATGAACTGTGATAAGAATTGTATGAGCCCCAATAAATTGTTAAAAAAAGAGATAAGTGAATAAAGAATGAATGCAAAAAAATAAATAAATGTTCTATTTTAAAAGAGAAAAAAAAAAACCCCAAAATTTATTCCATGTTGATATAGACTAACTGTGAGTCAGACCTGAGGGTGAGTATGAGTCAGAACCAATTCCAGGGCCTTTAACAGCCTACAACAGCCTGTCAAAGAAAGACATTTTAGGATCCATAAGTGTAATTTAATTCATGAATTACAAATCCCAGTGAAATATTCTCATAAAAGAAATGCAAATCTCCCAACACAATTCTCATTGGGTTAGTCCCACCCTGATTCTACCATGAAATTCCTGTTACAATCTTCCATTTATTACCAGGTCACCTCCATCCACTTACTAACTGATGTGGTCTTATGCCATATCTAGCAATCCTCTCAGAGAAACAGCAAACTAAGAATTTTACCCAAAGCCAAGTAAAACAAAATAAACACAAACCCAAATTATCAGAAAAGTTATTTAAATACGTAAATGTGCTATAATCCCCAAAGATATAAAAACATCACAATGTGTCATTTTCCTCTATGAATAAATGTAAAGGTTATAGTAATTCTTTGAACTTGAAGTCCTTAAGAGACGCAGATAGTTAATATGGTTAGCACCTAACAGAAAATTTGTCTTCCTTGAGAGACAGGCTTTGGTGACCTACCTTAGAAAAATCAAACCTTGAAAATTCGATGAGGCTTTTTCTAGGGAGACAAAAAGAGTCTCCCTAAATTAAGATGCACTGAAAAGCAAGTGCTCTCTTAAACTTCTTCAAACCTGAATGTTAATAGTGCTTGGCTATCAAAAGACATAGCATCTGGGACCTTAAAGCAGGAGTCCTCAAACTTTTTAAATAGGGGGCCAGTTTGCTGTCCCTCAGACCATTGGAGGACCGGACTATAGTTTAAAAAAAAAAAAAAGAAGAACTATGAACAAATTCCTATGCACCCTGCACTTTTTTTTAAGGGTGGAGACAGACCCAGTCATGGACATGGCATCCTGCTGGGTCTCCTTGTTTATTAATTTCCAGCCAATCAGTTCAGAAAGCTGAAGAGGGTGAAGCGGGAAAGGGTGAAGCTGCCACCAGGAGCTCTGGACATACTCTTCTGGGGCAAGCTTGGCAGGTACAGACTGTCGACAAGACCTCCCAGGCCCCACCAGGGACTGGTAGGAAGACCATGGATCAGTGGCTGCTCTCTCACACAGATGGAGACCTGGAACTCAGGGGTGGTGCCATGGGCCTGCATGCTCCAGCAGGTCATAGACCATCAGTGTCCTGGTGAGCCTAGAAGGATTTGACCAGAGTGATTCATGGGGTGACTGGAATGGAGCCCCCGACTGGGACATGGCCTTGTAGTGGTTGCAACTGCTCACACAACTTAGGGGTCAGGATGGGCCCTGGTGAGGGCTGGAGCCCCTTGGGGAATTGGGGCTCATAGGGGTGAGACCAGACAGGCAGGGAGGGGCTTCCAGGCTGAGGAGAGAAGTCAAGGGTGTTATATCTTTCAAGACACAGACACCCTAAAAGCAGAGTCCCAGCCTCCAGCCTCGGAGGCCAAGATGAACTAGCGCTTGGCCCCATCCTGGCACAGGGCATAGCGTCATCAGGAAACACCGTTCCCCACCACCCCATCTAGCCCTCTCTGCCTGAAGGTCTGTAGGCTGTAGTTCTAAAGGAGGGTGACCAATACCTGTGGCTGTTGGGGGTGTGTGGGGGTTGGGCTGCACATTTACTTCCTCTGGGAGGCAGATTTGTTGCCTTCAGAGATGTACTTCAGGGAGCTGCTGAATATTCAGAAGTGGGATTGCCCATGCTTGGGGCCATCATTGAGCAACTCGTGGCCAAGCCCGTGGCCAGCCTCATTTACCGCAGGGCATCTTAAAGGCATCAGGCTGATTGCACTCGGGCCGCTTGGCCACGCTATCATTGTGGATGGTCTCCGTGAAGGCTGGCCACGGCAGCAAGTGCTCCTACATGGAGCCCATGGAGAACAGCTCGTAGCTGCACTTGGCACACACATAGTGGGCTATTCTGGAAAACCTCGCCCCCAGAGAAGCTTCAGAAAGACAAAGTGCTACCAGGTTCCTATCCTGCTCCCACACTCTGACAGCTCCAAGTGCACTGACCCCATCAGACATATCTTATTTTGAAGTAAAAAAAAAAAAAACACAAACAAAAACAACAGGCAAAAACACCCGGCGGGCCAGATAAATGTCTTTGGCCAGCTGCATGTGGCCCGCGGGCCATAGTTTGAGGATCCCTGTCTGAAATGCTTGAAGGTAAACAAGTGGCCATCTAGATGAGAAGCAACAAAGCCCATGTGGAAGAAGTACACTAGCCTGTGTGATCATGAAGTGTCCATAGCATAGGATCAAGTATCAGGCATCAAAGAACAAAAAAATCTCATCTTTGTGCCTGAGGTAGGGTGGGGAGTGGAGACCCAAAGCCCATCTGTAGGCAACTGGTCATCCCCTTACAGAATGGTTGTAGAGAGATGAACCAGTCAGGGTGCAGTGTAGCAATGATGAAACATACAAATTTCCTCTAGTTCTTAAATACTTCCTCCCCCCGCCCTGCCACACACACACTATCATGATGCCAATTCTTCTTTACAAATCCGGCTACACCAAGGAATTACACTGGTACAGATAGGAACTGAAAACACAGGGAATCAGGACAGATGATCCCTTTGGGACCAGTTCTGAGTGATGATATCAGGAGGGTGGAGGGAGGGTGGGGTAGAAGGGAGAACAGATTACAAGGATCTACATATATCCTCCTCCCTGGTGGATGGACAGCAGTAAAGTGGGTGAAGGGAGACATTGATGTAATATATGAAAAAATAGTTATAATTTATAAATTATCAAGGGTTCATAAGGGAGGGGGAGTGGTGAAGGGAGGGGAAAAATGAAGAGCTGATACCAAGGGCTCAAGTAGAAAGAAAATATTTTGAGAATATGATGGCAACAAATGTAGAAATATTCTTGACACAATGGGTGGATGTGTGGATTGTGATAACAGGTGTACAAGGCCCAAATTTTAAAAAAAGATAGGCAGTCCCTCGGAGGCACTCCATAAAAACAAATTGGTAAACACAATGACATGAATCTCTAACTGGAACAACTAGCTTTCTAAACTCTGGGATGGCAGGTAGCCAGGCTGGGATACCTATGTTCCTCTGAACAAAGAGGAAGGACAGGCTATGGGAAAGAAAACACTTCTTGGGAACTAGAAAGACTTACATCGATTCTGCCTATCAAATCTCAAACCATATGCACTCTTAAAATATGCCTGCTAATGAATGTCTTAAATCTCCCATGCTTCCCTGGACTGGCCTGAGATTACTAGATGAATAAAGAAATTAAAACTCCCTGGAAACTATCCCTTGACAATGGATCATGTAGAGAGGTTAAGAAAAGAAAATATAGGGAGGACATTTTACAGTATTGTTTTACCTCAATAATTACAGCAGGAATTGAGAAGCCTCAATGTGTTGTTTGTTGTGAATTTCTATCAGTCAAACCTATGAAGCCAAACAAATTAAAACGCCATTTTGATAGCAAGCATCAGAGCTTCTCTGGCAAGGATACCAACTATTTTAAAAGCAAAGCTGATGGACTCAAGAAAGCCAGACTTGCCACTGTTGGAAAGTACCACAAAGAAAACATAGCAGCCATTGAAGTTTCCTATTTGGTGGCACACAGAATCACCAGGCAGGACTCTGCAACCTCACACCATTGCTGAACATTTACTGTTGCTTAGCAGCCAAAGACATTGTTTGAGTTATGATGAGAGACGAATTTGTGACAAAATTGCATGCAATTTCTTTATCTAACAACACTGTCTGCAGAATAGATGTCATGTCTGCTGATATTCTTATTAGGTCTTCCAATAAATTAAATCTGCTCCACTTCCAATATTTAGCATCCAGCTTGATGAATCTACAGACGTTGCAAACTGTTCAGTTACTGGTTTACCTCAGGTATGTTAAGGATGGCAACTTTAAAGTTGACTTTCTTTTTTACAGACCTCTTGAAATGACAACTACTGCACGTGGTAGATTTGATACAGTTGGTTCATTTCTGAAAGAGCATATGATCTCTTGGGAAAAGGTTTGTAGTGTTTGCAAAGATGGTGCCTCTGTTATGCTAGGCTGTCCATCTGAACTTTATCATTTGATATTGAAGGAGCCACAAAAAGTCATCAAAACTCACTGTATGATTCATTGTCACATATTAGCAATGAAGATGCTGTCACAAGAGTTACAAGAAGCAATGAAAAACGTCATAAATTCTGTCAATTTTCTAAAGGTGAGCACTTTAAACAGTCGACTGTTTTTTCAACTGTGCAACGAGTTGGATGTGCTGGATAATGCTCTGCTATTTCACATAGAAGTGAGATGTTGTCAAAAGGAAAAGTTTTAAAAAGTGTTTTTGAGCTTCGTGATGAACTCAATACATTTTTTAACCAAGACCGCAGTTCAAAACACTTTTCAGCAATAAAAATGAACTGCAGAAAATAGCTTCTTTGGTTGCCATCTTGAATGAGTTAAATTTATCACTGCAAGGACCAAATGGAACATGCCTTAATTTTTCTGAAAAGATCTGATCATTCCAAATGAAACTTCAGCTTTGGAAAAAAAAATGGGATGAAAATAAAATTCACACGTTGCCTACCTTAACTGCTTTCTTTGAAGAACATGTAATTGAACCAGATGAAAGGATTACGATAATTTCTGTGAAAGAACACTTGCACATGCTTGCAGATGAAATTTTCTAGTACTTTCCAAATCTACCTGACACCCCATTTACACTTCCCAGAAGCCCATTCACAGTCAAAGTTGAAGATGCTCTTGAGGCAGCACAAGAGGAGTTCATTGAACTTATTAACAGTGATGCAGCAAGAACTGATTTCTCTACAATGCCAGTTATAAAATTCTGGATCATGTGTGTGCAGTCATATCCTATTCGGTCTGATACTGTGTTGCACCTTCTTCTTTCATTTCCAACATCATATCTTTGTGAAACAGGGTTTTCCAGCTTGTTGGTTATCAAGTCTAAATACATAAGTACACTTGTTATGAAAGATGGTCTTTATTGGGCTCTTGCAAAGACTGCCTGAGAATTTCTGATCTGGTGAGCGAGAAGCGATCTCAACCTTCACACTTACAGTTGGCTTTTTACGCACACTGTCGCTAAATGTAACAATGTCATTTACTGTTGTTATATTAAGACTGTTACCCATGCTACACCATGCTTCAAGACAAAATTTCATTTATTTGTAATTAGAAATAAATATTTCACAATACATTAAAAAAGAACTTCAAACTTACACTATGAAAGCAACTGTCACTAACAAGGTAAAGTTACGGTGAAGTAAATCTATTTCTGTGCATCGAGCAATATCTTGATTCCACAGCGGACTTTTCAATCCCAGAGAGTGTATCCTGCTATCCACCAATAAAGCCTCACACCTTTAGGCTTTAGATTTCATATTCTGACAGTATTCTTGTCCAATCAGCCTTCGTGTGGTAGGATACATTGTTTCATAGAATCTGAATATGTCTTCCAGTGAGACCAGTCTTGAATAGAACATCTTGCTAGGTTAAGCATAAGACCCAAAGGAGGCGCATCCACACAGTGACTGCAACAACAGGCTAAAGCATAACCACTGTGAGGACCTTATAGCATATCTGTGTGTCCTAAAGGAGGGCCAATATTATGCAGACCAATTTGAGAGCCTCTAATAACACCAAAATAAGGGATCATGACCCCCCTCAAAAAATCATATTTTGGGGAAGAGACAAGAAACATCACAGGATTGGCATGAGAGAAGGTCCAGTAAATGTCATGAGTGGGTCATGCCTATGTCAGACAGAAAGATCATGCCCAGGAAAATAACTTACTGGGGGAAGGAAGGGATAAAAGATGTCTTGATACAAGGCATCAAGTAGAGAGATCATATTTGCAAAATAATGATGGCAACATGTGTACAATTTTGCTTAATGTAGTTGGCTTATGGATTGTTGCAATATGTGTAAGAGCCCACATTAAATTATTTTTTTAAAAAGAAAAAGAACTTACCAGTAACAGCATTTGGCAGGTTCCAAATCCTTGAATCAGACTTCAGGGGATTCACCAGTCTAGAGTTGGCACCCTGGAAAGCAATCCGACTGCAGGACCTAAAATGATTAGAATCCAGATATGAAAACCTGTCTGGGTACAGCCTGAAGCCACGCTCTCTCAGTTACATTATGAGGCAAATTTATCAGGTTTGTAATGGGGTGTGCTACATAACAATTATATAATTATTTTAATGTAATTTTCACTGGATTTTAGAAGAAACCAATCTAGTTCTAAAGCTAATCCTGTAAACGTGGAAGATAGAAGAATCAATCCATTTGAATTGTGGTGCCAGCCAAGAATTTGAAAGTACCATAAACTGCCAATAGAACACCCACTGTCTTGAAAGTAGGAAGACCCATATGCCTTTAGAGACAAGCAAAGCCAACATGGGCATGTCGTCAAAAGAGAATAGTCTCTGGAGAGCACAGCATATTTGGCAGAGTGAAGGGTCTGGAGAAAAGTGAAAAGCTCCCAACATGATGGAATGCACACACAACAAGATGGATGGACACAGTGGCTGCAACAATGGAATCAAGCAAAACAAGTGTGAGGCTGGCACAGGACTGGGCAGCATTACGTCTTGTTGTATCTGGGGTTACTATGATTCAGAACACATTCAATGACACCTAGAAACAACACAAAGATGCATCAAGGGCCCAAGCACAAAACTGTAAAAGTGTGGACAGCTAGGAGATAGTTTATAGCCAAATTTCATGATTCCGGGAATTGGGTTTCATATAATGAATTGCATATTTAAGATGAAAATAACAAGCTGAATGATTACATCAATGGTTTTATAGCACTGATTAGTATAAACATTTATTTGAGCAGGATTGACATGATAACTGCAGCAAGGATCTCCAATATAGCAACTGTGAGGATGGCCATGGATTGTGCAGTATTTCCTCCATTTTGACATAGAATAACTATGAGTCAGTTCTGAGGGTAAGTATGAGCCAGGAACAATTCCATAGCCCTTAACAACAACAGCCTAAGACTTACAGTCAAAGTCAGACATTTTAGGATCCATAAATAGAATTTATGAATTTTGCATCTAAAAGCCTCACCACAGAAAAGCAAATCTCCCAGCACAATTCTTAATGGGTTAGACCTACCCAGATTCCAATGTGAAAATCCTATCGCAGTCTCTTATTTAGGCCTGTGTTATCTCCACCCGATTTCTAATTGATCCACTCTTATACCACGCCTAGTAATCAACTCAGAAACACCAGTAGCGGCAAACTAACTGCAATGCCCCTTTTTCCTAAAAGCTTGGAGAATTTTACTAAAAAATGAAACAAAACAAATATGAATGTCAACCTAAAAATCTTAAATGGAAGAATTAGGAAAAATTCTTTAAAACCTCCAAAATAAAAACATCACCGTGTGCCATTTTTCTCCTTGAATAAGTGTGAAATTCATGGTAAATTCTTTAAAGTTGGAGCTCCTAATAATTCAAACAGATAAAATGATTAGCAGCTAACTTAGAAGATAGTTGGTTTCTCCTCAGAGACACTTTAAGAGCGAGGCCTGGTGACTTACTTTTGAAAAAGCAATCTCTGAAAACACTATGAGGCACGGTTCTTCTCCGGAAAACACGGGCCACCATAAATTAAAAACAACCAATTATCAAATGTTATCTAAATACTCTTGAAACTTAGAATATGAAGACAACTGCCTCTCACAAGCAAAAGATGTCCTGTGAGATTGTCACTAGAACAACCAGGGGCAGCGAGATGAAGGGCCAGCTCTCCACCATGACTTTCAATGTCTCTCGATATATCTGGGCAACAGCTGCCAAGAACAATGGTGGGGAAATTTCTATTTCAGAGAGGCAATCGGTGAAACCTCACTTAGCAACAAACTCTGCATGGAAAACTCCAAAATACTGTGTGAGTCCCTGAGCTCATTCTGATCAATCTGCTCCAAAAGGTATCCTGGACTATGAATGATAAGTCATCTGCTCAAAGCTCAGGGAGAGCCCAGCCCTCCACAACCTTCGTCCCAGAACCCTTACTCACTGGAAGGTTTGGAGTCAATGCTGACTCTTAGAGATCCTATAGGAAAGGGGAGAATTTCTCTTGTGGAGTTTCAAGATTATGCACTGTACTAGATTGGGAAGTCCAGTTTTTCTCCCATCCTGCCACCTGTGTCAGAAATAGTTAGGAAACCTTCTAGTCATACTACTCACCTTTTCAATTCACAGTTGTAGAGGCTGGCAAGGCTCAGATATCAGTCTGGACCCTTCTCTTGACTCAAGTAGGTCGAATGCACAATGAAATAAGAAGGGAAGGTCAGATGGTAGGCTCCTTCCTCATGGCTGTGCAGATTGATGAATCCAAGCTATATATGAAATATGTCAAGATGCTCTCTCACATCTGGAGATCCACACGTCTAGGAAGTCCCCAGAACTGGACAAAAGCTGCAGATAGAATGTACTTGAATTTATACGGGGAAAACCACACCCAACAGGATAACACCTCCCACTACTTGGCTGCTGACAGCAAATCTCTTCATGGAAGTGATGGCATTATATCGAACACTGTCACCTAAGCTCATTCGTAATTCCTAAACTTCTGAGAATCCTGGCCCAGCCAAGTCAGCATAAAACCGCAGCCATTAAACATTATCCACTGTGCCACCAACCCAAGTGATTTCAATAACAGAAAAGTGTGAAAGGGAAGGAGGAACGAGCAAAACCCTTCCAGAAATAGCTTCATCTAACTGGATCTCTTATACGCCATATGGTTTTGACATTTTGAAAAGTCAACTCTGGCTCTGGCCCTTAGCACAAATTCACTACCATGATGCCTATTGCTACTCAGAGCAGCTTTATAGAAAATAGGGGAAGTTCCCCTTTGACTTAACAAGCAGACTCAGACTCACTGCTTTCCATTCAGTTCTCAGGCCACACAACCTCATAGGAGGAATGACGCCTGTGGGATTCTGAGACTGTAATTCTTTACAGGCTCAGATAGCATTGTCTTTCACCCTTGGGACAGCAGACTGTTGGGAACTGTAGACCTCGGGGTACACAGCCCACCTGTTAACCACTCTGCCATGAGGGCTACTGTTGGTCTTATGATATTGTAAATCATTCCAGGAGTATATGACCCCATATCTGCCCTGGGTATTGGCTGGTAAATTCAAAGCACTGACCTTGGGATTAATAACCCAATACCTAATCAACTCTGCCTTGACTGTGTATTAAAAGCCCAATACCTAATGAAAAGAGCTCCATCTCTCTATAGTACAGTAACCATTACTGCATCCCAAACCAGATGTGTTTAGATTATTGATCTCTGGAGAAGATTCCAGCACATTTCCTTAGTTATTAAGTGTGTTTATGAAGGAAGCATCATTAACTGTTTTTTTTTTCATTCAAAATTAACTTTCTTATAGATTAGGTGGGTAGAATTTCATATCTTTTGTTACATATCCCATCAGTCATAGGATAAGGCTCTCTTATTCTGTTGTGTCTGGGCAAGGTCCTTGTCTGCTTGCAATGTCTGTGGGCTTAATCTGCCCTAGACAGCACCATAGATGTATGCTTCAGCATTACCTTGAATCTGGGAGGTTCACTGCATAGAGACTGCTAGTCCACAGAGCTCTGATCCAGGTCTCCTTTCTTGCTGTAATCAGATCAGAGAGGAAATGTTCTGGAGCCACACCTCAGGAAAATCCCCTTACATCTAGGTCAGAAAAGATTATGAAGGGATAAAGGATTTGCTATCATAGCCTGAATCCCTTTACCACGGAATATGATCATACATGATCCCATCCCAACTGATCCATTCTCTGAGGCCACATTATACCAGAAATGTAAAATAAACTAAAACCCAGTAATATGGTGTCCATTCTCCCTCACAGCCAACCTATGAACAGATTAGAACTGTTCCCTAGAACTAGTGCTGTCAATCATATGCTCCCAAACTTAGTGGCCCTTTTGCATGCCCCCTAGCAGGAAAATGGAAAAAAATTACCCACATCCTTGCTGACTATTGAAACGTTTTTACTATAGCCCATAATCCAGAATAAAGTATTACAAAAAATCTCACTGCCCCTTGTCGGAGCATACTAATGGTGACTATTTAGGACAGGGTAGAACTGCCCTTGAGTTTCTAATTCCTTATGGGAACCACATATTTCTCCCATAAAATACACGTGCACCATTCCATTTCCCCTCAAGGGGCAGTATCAGGTACTTCAGTAAACACTGCACTATGCCGTTATAGGAGCAGACTTCTTATCTTTCTCAATTAGAGACCTACTCAATTTGAAGCTGTCAACTCTGGATTAATAGACAAACTCTGCCCACTACTCGACCAGACTTCAAAATTGACAGAATTACAAAACTTTCACACCACTGAGAATTATGATCCCAGCAAGTTGATACAGTTAATGTATCTCTGTAAATCAGTAAGATATTAAAACACACCGAGGACCCGGAAAAGGTACTGAGATGTGAAAGAGATAGAGGGTGAAAATGCATCCGAATCTGTTTGCCCTGTTTATATTGAATAGAGCAATAAATCCATATCTTCAAAATCCAATATAGAACACACTCAATTCACGCAAAAACAGACTTGCATATCTAATGTTACTTATGCTCATTATTCAAGAAATAAATACAACATATATAATGCTTTCACATGCAAAAAATGTCTATTCTTCCAATTTTGATGGGTAGAAAGATAAAGTTTTACATGACTGGCTGTAAGGGATGGCATTATCTGTTTGCTGTCCCTGAGGCAAGATCCTTGTCTCTATTTCACATTTAGAGTCTTAGTTTTCATCTTCCAGGTCCCTAAAGAAATGTGTCAAGTCCAAGATATTTCCAGAGAATCTGAGACATCTCAGAGAAACCATCTGGCCCAAATAATGAGAATGCCGTTTGAGGTTGAGCAGATTTCAGCTGAAATCCACCACCACTTCTGGGACATACCCAGTTTTTCAGATATACACATCAGTGGGAGGTTAGGAAACAATAAATTTCCGCTACCTACAACACAGGAGCAGTGTGGTTTAGAACAAACTCTGGATGGCCTTGGGAAGAATGGGCATTAGAGAACACTCCATTGCACCCAAGAGGAACCTGTCCGTGGATCAAGAGGCTGCTGTGCAAACAGAACAAGGGAATACGGAATGGTTTAAAATCAGGAAAGTATGTTACAAGAATTTTTAAAAATAACTTTATTGGCAGTTCTTACAGCTTAAAGATAATCCATACATACATCCATCGTGTCAAGCCCATTTGTGCATATGTTGCCATCTTCATTTTCAAAATATTTTCTTTCTACTGGAACCCTTGGTATCAGCTTCTCATTTCTCCTTTCCCCACCCTCCTTCCCTCATAAAACCTTGATTATTTATAAATTATTACTTTTTGCATGACTTGCACCAACCGCTGTCTCCCTTCACCCACTTTTCTGTTGGTCCTCCTCCTGGGAGAGGTTTACATGTAGATCACTGTGATCGCTTTCCCCTTTCTACTCCCACCTTCCCCTTCCCCTCCTGGTATAGCTACCATCATTATGGGTCCTAAGGGGTTATCTGCCCTGGATCCCTGTGTTTCCAGCTCTTATCTGTATCGTGTACATGCTCTTGTCTAGCTGCATTTGTAAGCTAGAATTGGGGTCATGATAATGGGGAGGAGGAGAAGAAGCACTGAATAACTAGAGGAAAGTAGTATGTTTCATTGGTGCTATATTTCACCCTGACTGGCTCATCTCTTACTTGTGACCCTTCTGTGAGGGGGTGTCAAAATGTCTACAGATGGCCTTGGGTTTCACAGTGATATGGTTTTTTGTTCTGGGTCTTTGATGCCTGATAGTTGATCCCATTGACACAACATGATCACACAGGCTGGTGTGCTTCTTCCATGTGGTCTTTATTCCTTCTCAGCTAAATTGACGCTTTTTAAATTTTCAAGCCTTCCTGACCCTAGATGCTATATCTTTTGATATCTGGGCAGCATCAGCTTTCTTCATCACATTTTTTAATGTGCCCATTTTGCCTTCAGTGATTGAGTCAGGAAGGTGAGCACCAAAGAATGGCAAGTTATTAGAACAAACTATTTTTGCATTGAGGGAGTACTTGAATAGATCTATTTACTGATCATTATATATAAATACATACCTCTATTTAGACCTCTCTACGTGTCCTTTACCTCCTAGTTCTTTTCCCTATTTCCTTTTACTTTCCTCTTGTCCCACTATCATTTTCAACCTTCATTTGGTTTTCAGTAATTCCTCGTGGATACATTGCACTTGATCAAACGCCATCAGGCCTCCTGCGCCTTCCTCACCATCAAGTTTACATCACTTGTTGCTCTCCTATCCTGCTTTTGTTGGCTCCCCCCTTTCTTTCCCCTGCCTCCCCATCTCCTGTGTCCCTTCCGGAACCATCAGTCCTGTTATTTTCTCCTCAGGATTGTTTACCCCGCCTACCTTATCTATATAGACATGCAAGAACAATATTAAGCACAAAAAGAAAACAACAAAACAAACCAACAGCAAAAAAGAAAAGTCTATAAATAGTTCCCGGTTTGTTTGTTGACTATTATGAGTGTTTGCCAGTCGAGTCTCATGGGATGTTACACCCTGGCTCCAAAGTCCATTTTTGGGATTCCTCAGGGACTTCATTGCTTTACTCCCCTTGTTGCTCTGTCAAACACCCTTAGTGGTTCTGCCCGGTGTGGTGGGGTCAGATTGGAGACAATTCTCACACCGTGTCTCACACCGTGTCTCACACCGTGTTATGCCCTGTAGCGCTATGGGTCACTGATGGAAATCGTGTCTCGTGCTGAGGCCAGCCCTATGGTCCTCTCTGTGCATTGGCTGCTCCCAGCAGGAATATCATCCTTGGGCTTGGTGGACCAGGGGTGTGTTCTACTCTCTCTTTCACTCATAGTTTGCTCCCATGTGCTCTGTTCAGAAGTGCCCCTCTCCCAGAGCTGTAGCTTCAGTGTTGTCCTTTGTAGTCCATTTTCCTTCAGTGCTCTCCATCAGTCACCCTGGGAACCATCAGACTGATGATTCTTCAGGCAGGGAGGCTGGACATGTAGCTGGGATTGGGGCTTCCCCTGAAGACCTCTCTATTGGACTGCTGCATCATGCCAGTATGTTGAATTCATATCTTGGCACACCAGGTTGAGGTCTGGTCCCTCTCTCTCACTCCTGTGGAGATTTAAACAATACCCTCCCCTTGGATGTATTAGTGCCCTGTTCCCCTATTACCCATGCCTCCCCCCACTTTTCTTGCTTTTCCCCTCCTTTTTCATTGACTGTCATATGTATCCCTGGATTGGGTCTGGCCCCTGCCATACTAACCTGGACTTCACCCCAGGAATGTATTCATATAGTAACTTTCCCCCTATATCTCTTTTGCCTTTTAAGCTTACTTAAGTGGACTTATGGTTTACTTCTCCTTTTACCCTTTGCTTATTTCACTTCACATAATTTCCTCCAATTTTTCCCATGCGGCAATGTGCTTCATGCATTCATCACTGCTTTTCAGGCATGTGTAGTACTCCAGTGTATGCATGTACCACAGTTTTTGAATCCATTCATCTGTTGATGGAAATTTGGGTTGTTTCCAACTTCGTGCGATTGTGAACTACGCCATGATGAGCATTGGGGCACAGATATCTGACTGTGGTTCATTTATTGCCTCTTCTGAGGATATGCCAAATAGGGGAATTGCTAGGTCCTATGGTAGCTTGATTTCCATCTCTTTTACACTTCACCAAATCTAATTCCATAATGGCTGTACATACATACAAGTCCACCAGCAGTGGACCAATGTTCACATCTCACCACAGCCACTCCAACACTTGTTACTCTCTGATTTTGTGAATTGATAGAATTCTGGCTATCTTTGAGGGTGTTAGGTGGTATCTCACAGTTGTTCTAATTGGTATTTCTCTGATGGCTAATGATCAGGAACATTTTCTCATATTTACTGGGTATTCAGATTTCTGCCCTTGTGAAATTTCTGTTCAGGTCCTTTGCCCATCTCCTCAGTGGGTAATTAGGTGGTTTGTTTTTTTTTAAGCAAGCAGAGTATTATAAATTTTAATAAGGCGTTTGTCTGATGTGTCATTACTAAAGATATTTTCCCAGTCTGTCAGCACTCTCATTACTCTCTTGCTGAATTCATTCGATGTACACAGGCATTTTATCTTCGGTATACCCCTCTTGCCAATTAGTGACTCAACTGTATTTGTGTCCTTACCTATATCCGATAGCCTAGATATTCCCTGCACCAAAGTTCTCAGGTTGGTCGCAATTCCCTCATTGATTGTCCTAATAGTTTGGGGTTTTACCACAAGGTCTGTGATCCACCTTGAGTTTAATCTTGTGCGCGGAGTGAGATAAGGGTCTTGCTTCATCTTTCTGCAGGTAGATATCCATTCTTTCCAGCACCACTTGTTGAAGAGGGCATCTGCTTCCCATTTGATATCTTTTGGTCCTTGTCAAAGATCAGTTGTCTGTATGCTGATGATTTTATTTCTCGGGTTTTAGTTCTTTTCCAATGTGTGTTAGGGTCTCGTCCAGCGAGACCCTCACGCGGTGACCTGGAGAGGCAACGAACCTGGATGGCAAAAAGACACAGAGACGTGGGGCAAGACAAGTGCTGATCAAGCCCGTTTATTTTGCCAAAACTCTGGGTATATATTCACAACAGAGAAGGAAGTGGGAGGCACATATTCCAATGAAGGACACTGTGTAACAACCGCACACTGTACAACAACTAATCAGCCACATGTTCCCAATAAGGTACAAAGGGTGCGCAACAGTACTCAAAGACGTCCGTGGCGACGTCTGCATGCAAATCAAGGCTTACCGGGTGAACTTATCACGATGTTCCTAATATGGTATATCTGCAGTTCAATGGGTGCTCAGTACTTTGACTAATGGTAACAAGGTCAGTTATCGCAATTTCTCATGCTACTGAGCACGTAATTTGGAATGTGGGGGCGAAGTTGGGCAGGAAACAAAGCCTTGCTGTTAGAAAGCGGCCAAGTTTCTCCTACGTGTCTGAGGCCAGAGTCTTAATGGCTATCGGCTCCCAACAAATGTGATAGGATTTTATCCTCTCCCCATACTTATTAAATGTATATTCTGACAAAGTAATCTGAGATGTTGGAATTTTTTGAAGGAAAACGTGGCATCAGGTTTGGGAAAAAATCATATTAACAACCTTCCATATGCAAGTGACAAAACCTTGCTTGATTGAAGATTGGCTTGAAACATTTGCTGATAAAGGTCAAATACTGCAGCCTTCAGCATGGACTACAACTCATTATAAAGAAGACCAAACTCCTCATAAGTGGACTAATAAGTAATATAATGAGAAATCAATAATATATTGGTATTGTCAATAATTTCATCTGGCTGGCATGCACAATAAGTGCTCATGGAAGTGAGACATACTAGTGTTAGCCACTGATATGCCATCTTTTGACTGCTGGATGACCTGCTCCGTTCCCCTCTCATCTCGGAAAGTCCCGCTAGAGAATAATTTTGGAATGCACTCATGTTCTCCGGATCAGAACATTGTAATTAATAATATTTTTGCTTTTAATGTTGTAACCAGTAGATTCCTATTTTTATGTTATTAAACAGAATGTTATAATCAGTGCTATACTGTGTAATGCTCACTAGCTTTAAAGAATAATAACATTAATATTGCTTTCTGCTTCTGTCCATGCTTGCATAAGTCCTAGACAAATGATAAATGAGTTTTTGCCTTTATAGATGGACTGAAATGTCTACTCGGGACTCCAATCAAAGAATCGCTTTTAAATTCTAGCAGTCCAGTTATAACCGAATAAAGACTCTTTTAAATTATCGTAACATTATAGTGGCTGTCATTCATTTCAAACCACAACAGAAGCAAAAGTCAAGAAATCAAGTGAACCATTGGATTGGATGAATCTGCTGCATAAGACTTCTTGAAAGTGTTGAATAAAAGGATGTTACCTTGAGGATCATAAGGTACACCTGCCAGAGATTTGTTATTTTCTGTTTCTTGTTTACCCCCTCAAACTCTTTTATTAGGACATAATCCAGACACATCATTCAATAGTTGTCATATCATGTGACTATCACAATCAGCTTCAAGCATTTTCTTCCTTCTTTTATTTGATATCAACTCCCCACTAGCTCCCACATTCCATGTTGTGCCTTCCAGGACCCCTAATGTAGTTATAGTTTCTACAGAGTCACCCACCCTGGGTTCTATATAGCAAAACTACATAGAAAAATATATAAAAGAGTCAAGATGGCTGCTAACTATAACAACAACAAGGACAAACTGCAATTCAAAAAGCAAAAACAGAAAGTATAGAAAAACAAGATTAAGATCAAAGAGTACTGAAAGGGAGAGCAAATAATGTTTTTAATTATTCAAGTCAGAGTTTTTATTTCAATCTACTATTATCATCTCTGATTGATAGCCAGGTTATTCCTATACCTTAATTATGGTCAGACAGAAATCACAGAGACTTATTGCATGTATAAATCCTGCAAATGTGTTTTGGTCTTTGACTGTCATCCATAGCCTTCTCAAAATCAGTGTTTAAAAACTTGTTAGGGCGTGGTCAAGGGTAATGCAACCAAGAGGAATTACTGAAACCCAAATGAAGACTGAGCATGATAGTCGGACAAGAGGAAAGTCAAAGGAAATAGAGGAAAGAGCTAGGAGGCAAAGGGCATTTATAGAGGTCTAAATAAAGGCATGTAAATATTTATATATACATTTATATATGATAATGGGGAAATACATCTCTGTGCATATATGTATAGGTTTAGTATTAAGGTAGCAGATGGACATTGGGTCTCCACTCAAATACTCCCTCAATGCAAGAATATTTTGTTCTATTAAACTAACATTCAATGATCCTCACCCTCTCGACACAATCACTGAACACAAAGCAGGTGAATAAGTGAATGTGAGGAAGAAAGCTGATGGTGCACAGCTATCAAAAGATACAGCGGCTGGGGTCTTAGCTCAGAAGCAACAAAGCCCACATAGAAGAAGCACACCAGTCTGCGTGATCATGAGGTGCCGAATGGATCAGTTATCAGGCATCAAAGAATAAAAAATCATATCATTCTGTACTCACCTCCATGATATGATCACTGAAGACAAATGGGTGCATAAGCATATGTGGTAAAGAAAACTGATGGTGCCTGGCGATCAAAAGATATAGTGTCTGGGGTCATAAAGCTTGAAGGTAAACAAGCAGTATCTAGCTCAGAAGCAACAAAGCCCACATAGAAGAAGCACACCAACCTGTGCGATCATGAGGTGTTGAAGGGATCAGTTATCAGGCATCATCAGAACAAAAAAATCATATCACTGTGAATGCCGGGGGGAGGGGAGGAGTGCAGACTGGAGACCCAAAGCCCATTTGTAGGCCACTGGACAACCCCTTACATTGTCTCAGGGAGGAGATGAACCAGACAGGATGTCGTGCAGCAACAATGGAGCATAGTTCCTAAATGATCCCCAGACCCCCAAACACTCTATCATGATCCCAATTCTACCTGACAAATCTGGCTAGAACAGAGGGTGTACACTGTTACAAATAGGAACTGGAAACACAGGGAATCCAGGGTAGATTATTCCCTTCAGGACCAGTGGTGTGAGTGGTGATACTGAGAGGGTGGAGGCAGGGTGGGTTGGGAAGGGGGAACCAATTATAAGGATCTACATATAACCTCCTCCTATGGGGACGGACAACAGAAACATGCGTGAAGAGAGACGTTGGATCGTGCAAAATATGACAAAATAGTGATTTCTAAATTATCAAGGGGTCATGAGGGAGTGGTGAGGGAGGGGATAAATGAGGGACTGATGCCAGGGGCTTAGGTGAAGAGTTAATATTTTGAGAATACTGAGGGCAATGAATGTAAAAATGTGCTTTACACAATTGATGCACGTGTGGGTTTTGATAAGAGTTGTATGAGCCCCTAATAAAATGATTTTAAAAAGAGGCACAGACAATGGTTATTAGGAAAAAAATTGAGCTCTGATACCATTCTCTGCTGCAGAATTGGATGTTACTATTGACAATCCTTGGATCACATATGTTGATGTTATTCTTCCATGTGGGCTTAGTTGATGGTACACTTAGATCACTGCTTGTTTGAAAACAAGACTTAAGATTCGAGACACTATTGTTTCTGATAGATACCATCTAATTTCTTCACCACACTTTGCTGTAGCAACTACATCTTCTGTATTTCCTTCAAAAGGGAATTTTGTAAGAATTAACTGTTCTTAGAATGTAGCTTGGGTTAATTATGAGTTCCACATCCATCCCTTACTCTGTTTATTCTATTCACCTCTGGTTCACCTTAGAGACATCTTGTTATTTTATGGCAGATAACTTTATCAATCATCTCTTTGAAGCATAAGGTAATTTTGTTTATAGTGTCATTGATTCAGCCCAGGATAATATATTTAAAACACAATTAAGAAAAGGTAATTGAATAAATGTACAGCCTTAGTATTTTCAATTGCCTGTGAAAAGTGAATGTGAAAGTTGAACATTCTTCAATGCATACAAAGGAAGACTGAAGAAGAATCAACGTATTAGAATATAGTAAAGGCAAAAGAACATTAAAAGTACCATGGACTGCCAAAAGTTAAAACAAATGTGCCATTGAAGAAACATGGCTACAGTGCTCCTTAAAGGCAAAGATGGCGATATTTTGCTTATGTACTTTGCACATGTTATCAGGAGAGACCAGTCCCTAAAGAAA
The DNA here is from genome assembly GCF_050624435.1 of Tenrec ecaudatus. Taxonomy (NCBI): domain Eukaryota; kingdom Metazoa; phylum Chordata; class Mammalia; order Afrosoricida; family Tenrecidae; genus Tenrec; species Tenrec ecaudatus. The sequence continues at coordinate 340,556 of NW_027459024.1, forward strand.
GACATCACATTGGGGAAATTAGGGCAAGTGAATGATAAAGAAATCTCCTCAATGAGATAGACTGATGCAGGAGCTGCAAAAAATGGGCTCAAACATGAGAACATTGTCAGAATGGCAAAGGACTGAGTCATGTCCCTTTTTGTTAGACACAGGTTTGCTATGAGCTAGAACTGACTCAGTGACACCTATGAAGAATCAACTACATTTGTGACAAATTATTGGTTTACCACATAAGCTCTTCCCTGTTGGACCATTATATAAGTGTCAGAGTATATTCATAATCTATAGCAGAAATTAAACACTCGTCTTTGTGTTCTTTAATGACTTACATCTACCACACGGGACTAAGAAGACCTCTCTAGGACTTCCAATGCTCTAACTTTTAAAGGGAGGTGAGTTTTATCTTTCTCTGCTAGAGAGACCACATATTCAAACCTATCAGTTGATTGGTGGGGCTTGATGAGGTCATCCACTCCTGGAAAGATGGCCAGTCCAAAGAGGGACTTAGAAGTCCTAAGTGGGACTTCTACTCTTTTTCATAAGTTTGAAGAGGCACAGAGGGTATAAGCTTGAACTATGGAAAATGAGCTACACAGATAAATATCCACAATGACTGAACCAGATTTCATATATGAGCATCTGGGTGATAAAGTCATTTCTTAACCAATTGCTTAATTCACTCTCACCCTCCAACACATTCCTCACAATTTTTTATATTCTTTGAATCACAGTAAGGTGTGATGACTGAAACTTTGTGTATCATGGCTGAGTCAGGATTCTAAGGCATTGGTTCATGATGATGGAATCCGCCTGGTTGATAAGAGTTCATAGAATGCCATCTCTTTCATGATGAGACCTACTGTGTGCAGCCAATGAGGAGGAAGATAGCTTCCTTGTGGGTGTGGTCTTATCATTTAAAAGGATTCTCTGAATGGTCTTTAGCTTTGTTCTGGACCTGGACACTTCATCTGACCTGAAGGTTTGGGGACTTGAGACAAAATCCTGTAATTGTGTTTCTGGAAGTTGTCGGTCTCAATTTGCTTGAGAAAGAAGTCTGCCATCTTACCTCCCATCTTGCATTCATCAGCCACTGGATATACTTGATCTAGGATAAGAGTCAGGACAGGAATCTGAGCCTTGTCAGCCTCTGCAACTGTGAGCTGAAATATGCAGTAACATGAAAACTGTCTACATTAGTGGGTCTCACCCTGTGGATTGCCACCCCTTTGGGGGTAAAACGACACATTCACAGGGGTCGCCTGATTCATAACAGTAGTAAAATTATAGTTATAAAGTAGCAATGGAAATAATTGTATGGTTGGGGGAACTGTATTAAATGGTCATGGTATTAAGAAGATTGAGAACCACTGCTCTAAATGGTCCTGAGAAGCTAAGTTTGGAGGGGCCAAGAAGTTGAAGGCCTGGGTCCTTAAACTTGGCTCTCCTTGAGGCCATTGTGAATTGAGGTCACTCTATTTTGCATTATGAACATATGGATATAGTTGCTCTACTCAATATAAACAGAGTAACCAGATTAGGGTGTCCTGTTTACCCTCAATCTCTTTAACACCTCAATACCTATTCAGGGACTTGGTGTGTCTTACATCTTCTCTTTGTGTAATTCTACATTATGTGTATCAACTTGCTGGGGTCGAGGTTATCTGTAGTGTGGCAGGCATGTAAGGATGTCAGTGTTGGAGCTGTGCTCCAGTGTGGACTTATTCCTCCATTTATCATGAGCTGGAGGCTTCAAAACCACCAGCTTCTGCGATTCAGAGAGATAACAGTCGGCTCCCCTAGAAACATACAGCAGTGTTTCCCAAGGTACATGATACTGCCCACTGAAGCAAAATGGAAATGTCCATTCAGTGTAAAAGTGATACCAATGTTTTTTAGAGGGGAGAAAGATGGGGCTTACTACTCCCATTAAGTATTGCAGTCTTGGATGATTACATAATACTGGCTAGGTCTGTTGTGGGATACACTGTTTCTCTCTGGCTCCATACTCTTGAAGAGTTCCCGGAACCCACAATGGTTGGCCAGCTGAAGATGGAGCCCAGAATGGGCAAGGGGAAGGCCATCTTCTGAAACTACACTTGTGGCCAGCTCCTGGACCTCGTCTTTGCCAGCTATAGACTCATGCACACACACCAGGTGGTGGACTTCATCAGAGGGAAGCACGCCCACTTCGGAACCTGCTCCTCCAAGGAGATGACAGTCCTGGAGGCCATAGACCTGCTGGACCAGCTGGTGGATGAGTCGGATCCGGATGTGGACGTCCCTACCTCCTTCCATGCCTTCCAGACTGTGGAGGGCATACGGAGGGCACATCCCCACAAGGACTGGTTGTACCTGGTGGGGATGCTGCATAATCTGGGGAAGTTGCTGCCCCTGGCCAAGGAGCCCCAGTGGGCCGTAGTTAGAAACACCTATCCTGTGGGCTGCTGGCCCCAGGCCTCTGTGGTCTTCTGCGACTCAACTTTCCAGGACAATCCAGGCCTCAGGGATCCTCTATACAGCTCTGAGCTTGGGATGTACCAGCCTCACTGCAGCCTGGGGAATGTCCTCATGTACTGGGGCCATGATGAGTATATGTACCAAGTGATGAAGTTCAACAAATTTCCTCTAGTTCCACTCCTTCTATGCGTGGCACACCGGTGGTGACTACCGGCAGTTGTGTAGCCCTGAACATGCCGCCCCGGGTTCAGGAGTTCAACAAGTTTGAACTCTACATCAAATGCCCAGACCTGCCTGATGTGGACATACTGCACCCCTATTACCAGGGGCTCATTGGCAAGTACTTCCCCAGAGTCCTCAGTTGGTGACCATCCTGCATGCCCAAGACAACCTTGTGATCATGGAGACAGGCCTGGCCCACCCCACTTCCTTGATAGACCCCACCCACCTGACTGTGCTCAGGTTTGCATCAATAAAGACCTTAAAGTGTCAAAAAAAAAAGTACAATCTTGGAAACCCATAAGGGCAGTATACTCTGTCCTACATGGTTGCCATTCATCAGCATTGACAGTGACAATAAGCTATTTTTATACATCATTGGGGACTATAGGCTTTATTACAAAAGTTTTCAATTACCAGCAAGGGTGTAAGTTTTCTGTTTTTCTAAGAAGGGGCCTCAAACTAGGGACAAGAAGTGAAGAAACCAATGATATATAACCTTGAGTGACTTCGAGAGCAGTTAAAATTTATTCTACAGGATGGCAATGAGGGGAATAGGACTAAATGAAATGGGGCTTGATTTACTTCATTTTACATGACACAATGTGGCATCCTTGAATGGATCTAGTATGATGGGTCTCTTTTCAACAGTCAAGAGTGCCTGTATTTCTGGAGATCTTCATGAATCTTGGCATCCAAGTTTCACTGGGTCTAGAAGATTCCAAGGGCAGAGGTCTTGGTTTCCAAGAACATGCTTTGCTCCTGCCTGTTATTATATGAGGGTACTAGAATCCTATCTGTCTGCTGGCCTCTATTCTCATATTGTGTAGAAGAGAGAAATTAAGCTAGCAAGGGTGGATTGGGGTAAAGCTGTTGATGTCAGATGCATCCTGTAATCTTGGCCTCCAAATGGCCACATTATCATACCAAAGATAACTTCATCCTCATGAACCTAATCCAAAACAATCCCATATGCATCACAAAAATGAATGTCTTAAAAATGACAGAAACACAGAAGCAGAGGTTATGAGTTAGGAAACATGGTAAAGAAGAAATGACATTAGCTACCTATGTGTGTGATGATTGCATCCCAAGGTCTATTAGGATGGCTGTGAGAAAAATGTACAGTCAGAAATATGGTGGTTGCTTATTGAATCAAATAATCAGATGGCTTACTACGCGGGATAGACAAATACAAGAGGAATGACTGTTCACTCATCAAATGGAAATGTTGAGAACTATATTGAACCACAATGCTCCCTGTGATGGAATATCTGTGCAAATACAAGAAAATCTTGCCAATACAGTGAAGAGTCAAATTTACCCACCAATCACTAATGAAGAAATTAAAGAATTCTTCCAACCACTTCAGTATGAAATTGACCTACCATGCAGTCAAGTAGCATAGATAATTATTGGTAAGTGGAATGAGAGATTAGGAAACAGAGGAAAGAAAAGCAGTTGGAAAACGGGGTCCTTCTGATAGAAATTTGGAAATCACATATACCTTTGTAAAAACCACAAATGGCTGCTATACATATAGGCTTATACCAATGTAATTCACTGAAGTAAAATCAAGTACGTCTGTGGAAAATGTTTTAGAGTACAAAAGATACCCCAGTCCCAAATATAAATTAAGGACAGCATTTACTCAGCCATAAGGACAAAAAGATGACACAAAACCACAGATACATAATGTGGATGAGGAATGCTATTAGCACAAAGTCATAAGAGCATTAAATATTCACAGTCAGGTTGTTACATCACTAAGACACAGAATACAGGAGACTTTCAAATTCGTGAGTAACTGAAAGTTCATTAATCACAATAGAATGGGGGATTATAGAAGCCCAAAGAGGAGCAAAATGTCAACACATGCTTAGAAGATTAGCCCTTCCAAACAAGGCAGTCTGGGAAAGATGGCTAGGTTACAACTTTTGTGTATGCAACCTCGAGTACTGTACTATCTGTCAAGGACACACACTCAATCCGCCAAGGGACTGCTCTATAATGCCTTGACTGTATAGAGGGTAGAGGTAATCCACTCTCCAATGTACTCTACCTGAGGGCAAGATTATTTACTTCATTGTGTCATTATCTCAAGGAATTCATTGATGTGAGTTTGTTTTTTTGTTGTTGACTTTGTATGTTATGTATACCCTGACCAAAGTGAAATTATAAAGTGTAAGGCCAAACATAATAGAGATTTTGGAGGAGCTTGTTATCTTCAGTCAAAATGAAGCTGGGACCATGAAGCTGAAGACATGAGTCAAAGACATGAGAGCACAAATATAACCTTTGGTACATCACACATGAATGTCAAGACCATCTCACGTACAGATATGATTAATTGAACGTGAACAACAGGAAACTGGATCAGCTGTAAAATGGCATCAATAGCATTATGTATGAAGAAAGCAACATCATTCCCAAGACAGAAAAGAAAGAATGATCGAGGCGAACATCAAGGAGACTGATACCTACCACTGGTAGAAATGTAGGTAAAGCAAACGGAAGAAATGATGAAGGAAGAGCTGAACAGAACATTTTAAAGAGCAACTTAAGAAGACATTGAAGTATTGAACTGAAACACGTTACTCACGGGGAAAACCATCAAAGTTATCATAGTGAGAACAAGGAGAATTTCATTCAGTATATGTGGTAGAGAAAAGAGAGGTGGGAATAGGCTCACACCCCAAGAAAGCTTTGCCTGAAATAATGTAAAGAAAAATATTGGCAGAGCCATTTATAAACCGAATTGTTTGTGGCTTTCTTTCACCAGAGAACCTAAACATATAGTCATTTCTGCAAAGCTCTTTATTAATAGCTCTGTAATCAAGAGTGGATATTTTCATCCATCTGGTCAGAATTGAGGACAGGGGACTAAGCTCGCTCTCTTTAAATGTCTACAGGGGAACTCCCTTAAGTCTACACTCCTTAAAAATCTCTTCTTTTGGGGGTTGAGATTCTACCCTCCTTAAAATCTCTTCTTTTGGGGGTTGAGATGAAAGGGTTGGGGACTAAGCCTTAAACTTGCTCTTCAGACATGCGACTTTTGGCAGAAGTGTTGTGGCATCAAATAAATGATGAACACTATAATGCCTTGATAATTTAGAAGAGACTATTTGGTTATCACTGGACTGCTAGAATATAAAAGTGACTCTTTGATTGCAGTTCTAAGTGGATATTTCAGTCAATCTTTAAAGGCAAAAGCTCATTTATCATTTGTTTAGGGCTTAAGCCAACATGGACAAAAGCAGAAAGTAAAACTAATGTTATTCTTCTTTAAAATGAGTGAGTCCTACGGGGTACGGGATTGATGATAACATCCTGGTTAATAAAATAAAAATAGCAATATCCTGGTTACAACATCAAATTCAACAATATTATTAATTACAATTTCCTGATCTCCAGAACATAAGAGTCCATTTTAAAATCAAACACTGGTGAGACTTTCTGAGATGGGAGGGTGAAGGATGAAGATCATTCATTCAAAAAGATGGCGTGATTGTGACTAGTGATAGTCTGTCTCAGAAGAACAGATAATAATTTTAAAATGTTTAAAATTCTGTTGTGAAATAATTCTTTATTGTGACTTAGGTGTGGATTTTGTTTGGGCCGGGTCCGAACCAAGGCAGCCACCTGTACCAGCTTCTCGAGAAGACAAATGACCTGGCTGAAATGGAAAGCATCTGCCTCCAGCAGTTCAAAAAGCTTACCTCCTGGGGCAGAGCACAGTCTCTTCTCCCCAGTGTTCCAGGAAGCAAGTTTTCTGAGAACAAGATTATTTACTCACAGACCCCATCCTGGCTCAAATCCTGCAGCTACAGCACTAAAACCTCCCTTCCCCTTATCAACGCATATGTCCTTGGCTTGGACCCTATTTAAGTCCCACTGCCTCACTACCAGGTGCTATTTCCCTGACCTAATATGTTGGGTCTCAGAACCTTCCCAGGGGCTCAAGATGCCTCCATCCCTTTCTCTGCTCTCCCTTCCCTCCTGGGAGTTCTTTCCCTGCCTCAGTAAAATCTTTCTCAACTTCACATTCCTGGCTAAATTCTATCTCTGTTCTGCACCTCTGTTAAACCTCTCATATTTATTCATCAGTTTCATATTCAGTAATTTAAGTTATTTTCCAAATCGGCAATTGCTTGTAACTATCCATAGCCTATAACCCCTCCTGAGATATTAATGTGCTACCATTAGCAGGAACGCAGGATGCTAAGGCAAGGGACTTCAAGGGGGTCAGCAAACACATGAGCAGCTGCATGCATGTATAAGTGTTCTTTCACAGAAATTATCATCGGGGTCCTTTTGGCTGGTTCATTGTAATGTTCCTCAAAGAAAGCAGATAAGGTAGGCCATACATACATTTTATTTTCAACCAATTATTATTTTTTTTGCCAAAGCTGAAATATCATGTGGAATGATTGTATCTTCTCAGACAATTCGAGGCATGTTGCATTTGGTCCTTGCAGGGATCAATTGAACTCATTCATGATGACAAACACATCAACCAAGTAAGTTATATCTGCAGTTCACTTTTATCACTGAAAGGTGCTTCGAACTACGGTCTTGCTATCTGATTGAGAAACGCTTTGAGTTCATTATGAAGCTCAAAAACACGTTTTAAAATTCTTCCTCTTGACTACCATCTCACTTCAGTGGGAAATAACAGACCATAACTTGGCGTATCTAACTTGTTACACAGTTGGGAAAACAGTCGACTGTTTAAAGTGCTCGTCATTACAAAATTGACAGAAATTATGACGCTTTTCATCACTTCTTGTAACTCTTGTGGCAGCATCTTCATTGCTAATATTTGCCAATGAATCATACAGTGAGTTCTGATGAATTCTGGTCACTCATTCAGTACCAAACGTTGAAATCCAGATCGACATACTAGCATAACTGGAGCCCCATCTGTGAAAACACCACAAACCTTTCCCCAAGAGATCGTATGTTCTTTCAGAAATGAACCAAATGTATCAAATACTTCAAGTGCAGCAGTTGTCATTTCAAGAGGTTTACAAAAAAGAAACGCATCTTTAAAGTTGTCATTCATACACCTCACGTAAAAGAGTAACTGTGAACAGTTTGCAAGGTCTGTAGATTCATGAAGCTGGATACTAAATATTGGAATTGGAGCAGATTTAATTTCTTGGATTATCTGATCAAAAATATCAGCAGACATGTCAGCTATTCTCTGGGGACAGTGTCATTAGGTGAGGAAATTACACTCAATTTTGTAACAAATTCATTTCCGATCAGAACCCAACAATGACTTTGGCCGCTGGCAACAGTAAATTCTCAGCAATGGTGTGAGGTTTCATAGCTCTGGCGATTCTGAGTGCCACCAAATATGAAGATTCAATGGCTGCTACTTTTTCTTTGTGGTACTTGCTACCAATATCAAGTCTGGCTTTCTTGAGTCCATCAGCTTTGCTTATAAAATAGTTGGTATCCTTGCTGGCAAAGCTCCGATGCTTGTTATCAAAAAGGCATTTTAGTTTGTTTGGCTTCATGGATTTGGCTGATAGGACTTCACAACAAATACCATATTGCGGTTTCTCAATTCCTGCTGCAATGATTGAGGTAAAAACATACTGCAAAAAATCCCTACTATATTTTCTTAATGTTCTTTTCTACATGATCCATTGTCATGTAATGGTTTGCTAGCGAAAATAATATATAACAATAGTTTTAATAATACAAAAGATGATAGATGGCATAGTTCAGTCAATACAGTTCATTAAAGTTTCCTATGATTACGATTCTGTGTTGTTTTCTTTACACACCTGTTACCATCACAAGGGGGCAGTATTCACATCAACCACAGCTGAATATAAAAAGACCGATCAGCATCTAGATTAAGTTCCCATGGTACATATGTGTATATATTTGTAGTTGTTGGTGATTTTACATTTACCCAGTAATTATAATTCATGAAATGTTGTTTTACCTTCCATACTGCTGCTTTCAACACAGGCGATGCTTTTAACAGAGTAGCTGCTTTAAACACAGCAGCTGCTTTCTACAGAGTAACTGCTCTCTGCACAGTAGCTGCTCTCTATACATGTATGACTGATCCATATAAGTACATTATGGTGCCAAAACTGTCATATACACCTGTATTTGTACATGATGTATGTAATAGGGTTGGCATGATGATGTAATCACGCCGGGTACTGGTATGTGGGTGTATCTGCATGTGGGCAGTCCTGCCTGGAGACAGAGGAGCTGTCTCTTGGTTCCTAAGAACATTGGAAATATGTGTTTTCCAATGGTCTTAGACCACAACTGTGAAAGTGTCGTTTGATCCCCAAATAGGTCGTGTCCCACAGGTTGAGAACCACAGCTCTAGCATTATATAGGCTTCCTATTATTTATCACAGATGTAGACCAGAAATACATTCATGAATGTGAATTATATCTACAACCAAGTGCCCTATGGAGTTGAAAGCTGAAGCCGTCTCCCCTGAGGAAGCATTAAGCAAGGACATTACCATCTAGGTTGCTCCTAAACCACTGATAACAGAGTGCACTCATGAAGGAGTAACTGTGGGGTTTCATTTTCCTATTGACAGTCACCTTAGGTAAGATAACATATGGGGATGGAGAGACTACTGTGGCAGCTCCAGAGCCCTCACCTTCTGGTTTACTTCCTCACAGGTGTGCATGTGCCTTCTGGTTTACTTCGTCACTGGTGTGCATGCCCAGATGCAGTTAGTGCAGTCTGGGCATAGGGGGGAAGTTTGGAGATTGGCAAAGTTATCCTGTAAGACTTCTGGAAACACCTTCGCCAGCTACAGTATGAATAGAATTTGACAAGCTCCCATAAAAGAACGCCTTCCGTGGAAGGGCTGGATCAACACCTACACTGGGGAGTCAAAATATGTCCAGGGCTTTACACAGGGCTATGTCTTCTCCTTGAATGCCTCCATCAGCACAGCTCATCTACAGATTATCAGCCTGAAGCGTAAGGACACTGCCACCTATTCCTGTGTGAGACACACACTGTGAAACCCACATCCTGAGAGCGTCAGGAAACCTGGGGATATGGCAGCTGTGCTCACTGAGGCAGTGACTTAGAATATTTCGCTGAATCCTTTATTTACCAGTAATGCACTTAGAAATGACAGACAATGAAAATTACTTCCTGAGATTGACCTTACTTTCCTGTGACATTAAATCACCCCTCAAGAGAGGAGTATAAAAGTACCTTGGTATGTAGCCTTTGTTCATATCCCTGTGTAAACACTGCCTTGCAGCACTAAGAACAATGCAGACTCTGTGAAGGGCTGATTCAACATCCCCAGAGACAATGACAAGAACACAGTTCATCTGCAAATGGAAGGTTAGAAAATAGAAGACAAGACCCTCTGTTACTCTGTGAGAACTTGAGAGGAAGTCAGTATGATCCCAGACACAAACTCCCTGCTGGGAGAGAGCTGGGCAGCAGGGGGCGCTCAGGACCCACAGATCACAGGACACACTCAGGGGCAGGTGCAGAGGGACTGTTTCAGGGCTGGTTTTCTGTTGTGGTCTGGGGATGCTTCTCCATCTCGCTGTTTCCCCCAAGGGATTTCGCTATTTTTATGACATAGGAATACAATATAAGAAATATGTAAAATCAAACCTATTGCATGTGGGATGTATAATAATGGAATTGAGATCTCAACAGCAGAAAGTGCGGAGGGAGGAGCAAATTAAAATATTTTTTATTCGTATTATACATTACTTATTGATATGCTAAATTTGGCGGCAATTGCATTGTTCAAGTAATGTTTGATAATAGTTGTATTGATTGGATTTCCTTGAAGGCAGATATAATCCTTTCAAAGATTGTAATGTGTTTCGTGATGGGTTTAGTAAGATGCTTTCTGACAATGAATGCCATGCCATTCTCTTGACTGTGCTGTTCCCGGCATAGTAAATCCTATGATTTTATGATTCACATTGGCCAATACCAGTCATTCCATTTATGCTCACTAATGCCTAGGATACCAATCAATATCATGCATCTCATTTATTTTTGACCACTTCCAAATTCCCTAAATTTGTAGTATGCAAATTCCAAGTTCTGGTCCTTAGAAGACTTTCTCAGTTGTTTCTCTCTACCTCGAGTCATGCTCCATCAGTAAATGAAGATGCTGAGGGCTCCACTCGCAGAGGATTTACCCAAATCATGTCCTCATGGCCATCTCCACTCCAAGAAATCAGCCTCTCTTTGGTCACATTTTAGGGCCCTCGAACTTGAGTAGTTTAAAAAATTTCCTACTTTCTTTGCTTAGGCTGTCAGTATTCAACAATGCTTCAAAGGTTTGCATAAGATTTTAGCAGCTTCTTCCTCTGAAGAGGGGAGAGGGGTCCTGTATTGTCTGTTCTTAGTCTGGAAGCTTTGTTGAAATCTGCTCCTTTTGGATGACCCTGCTGGCATTACATATAACACTGACGTATATTCCAGCATGCCAGCAAAGCACAGGCCACCACATTATGATGAGCTACCAGACAGGTGGAGAGAATATAACATTATTTCTTCAGAATATATAAAATAAGTTCTAGCTAATATTTTAAATACAATAAATAAGTAACAGCATAATGCAACCAAATAGTGGAGTATTTCAATTCACCATTTTCAATTATGGACTTAACACTGAAATAGACAGCCATAGTCTCAGGACTTCCACAAGTCTACCCAACCAGGAAGCCTAGTCTTTTTATTTTTCTTTTCTTTGTGTGTGTGTGTGTCCACTTTTTTATCCCACTCTACCCCAAGACCTTCTAATGCTGTCTTTTCCAAACAAGTGAGTACTAATAGCAAGGAATCATCTATTTCTTCTGGTCTTAGAATTCAGGAGACTCATATCCATGATTCATTACAGCATTGGATGAATGGTTTCCATGTGTCTTCAATGATCATCACTCTGGAAAGGGAGAGACAATTAGCTGCACCTCATGTGGTTTAAAGTCCCCAGTGACTACTCTCAAAATCCAGATGTAGGACATTGTCTTCGTGGGCTGTTATGGCAGCGGTTCTTTGTGTTTCCTGAACCTCAAAGCCTCCTCAGCGAGAGAAAAGTTAACACACTGATGGTTTTATTTAGTTTAGATCAGAGCATTTCAGAGAAACATTTAGGGACTAATTATGAAACTGCTGAAGGTGAAATATTCTCTTTATTAGATTTTTAACTTTTTTTCTGAACGGAGCTACAATGTCAGTGAGGCGGTAACAAGGGCCACGTTGACCATGAGTATTCAGAGTGATACACTCATCTTTGGCTTTAATCTGCACAGATTTGTCTGACACTCTGAGTAAAGCTGACATTCCCTGAGATTTTCCGCTCCTCAGGCAGCAGGAAGCGCAGGGCAGACCTGGGCGCTAGGACACACCTGAGAGTCTGTCAAAAGGTGACATTTGGGAGATCACATTCTTCAAAGTCTTCACTAAGGAGACAGAGGTAATTTCTATCCTGGACATAATTCCCACAGACAATAAGGAGGGACTGTCTGTGAGGGCCCCAAGCTACTTGAGCTGCAGATTCACAATGGGTTTGAAACCATTACTCCCCGGGTGTGGATTGTCAGTGGAGAGCCACCGTTCAAAACTCTCCGTGGGTGGCTGCCAGTGTGTGTGTTGTGTTGTGTTGTGTGTGTGTTGTGTGATGTTAGTAGGATCAGGTTCTGTCCTTCCTAGCAGTGCCAAGACCCGCACCTCCCCTGCCTTGGGTTTCCAGGGTTATAAGGTTGGAGGAGTCTGACATGGAGGGCAAGGCAGAAATATGCAAAGTGGAAGACATCCATTTTAGACCCACAGGCCACCTCCACAGGGGAAGCCCCCTCATCACCCAGCTGGGGGCCACAGTGTGATTGCTTTCCATTTTCCTTGCAAGATGGGGACTTTCCCCCTAGATCACCTCACTGCTCTTCTCCCAAATCAGGATTGCCACAGGGTTTGAATGCAGGGGTGGTAGGTGGTGGTGGCGGTGGCGGTGGTGTGTGTGTGTGTGTGTGTGTGTGTGTGTGTAATCTCTGATCTCTGAATCCTATCTCCAGAGGTGTCTGTGCTCAGGTGCAGCTGGTGCAGTCTGGGGCAGAGGTGAAGAGACCTGGGGAGTCTTTGAGAATCTCCTGTAAGTTATATGAGTACAGCTTTACTGGAAGTTGGATCCACTGGATTAGGCAGCCACCTGGAAAGGGCTTGGAATGGATAGGAATGATTTATCCTAATAACGCTGACACCAAGTACAACCCATCTTTCCAAGGAAAAGTCACCATCTCCACAGACAACTCCATCAGCACCATGTCCCTGCAGTGGGGCAGCCTGAAGGACTCAGACACAGCCATGTATTACTGTGCAAGCCCACTCTGACTTCTGAATAACACTCTGGAGCAGCCCACTCTGACTTTTGAATAACAGCAGGGCTATAGAGCAGATTAGGTTAGCTTTCTTCATGAAATTCTGTGTTCAGCCCTTGCTGCCCTTGAAGAATGAGCGGGTGCGTTGTCGTAATAGGAAGATCCTCAGGTCAAATTTCCTGGCCTTTTTCTTACGAAAGACATTCCCAATATTGCTAGAAAATTTCCCCAATAAGTAGCCATGATATCCGTGTATATTCATTTGCTTCCTTTCTTACTTAACTCACCTGCCTGCATTCAACTTGATTTGGGAAACAGCTTTGTAGAAATCTCCAGGTGGAACCCTGGTGCTTTGACATGAGCAAAGTGCTCATGGGTCCCAACCTTTGACTGGTCAGTTACACTCATGAAAATGCTTGGTATAGTTTCCTGGGTAAAAGTGGCCTTACCAGGAGGAGACTCTGGAGCCTGCTGAGCTAGGGCGACTCAGTTCAGAAATGTCTATCTCCTTCCTTCCCATCTTTCTCCTGAAGGTGCTTGTTGTACCATGTGGTCAGTGTCAGAGAGAGGATAATTGGAATCGGATCAGGCAGCACCCAAGGAGAGGCCATGGTGTATGGAGATCTCCTACTATTGGTTAATGAGGTAGTGACCTTGACTCTTCCAAAAAGCAGTTCTCCCTACCTCTGACCTCTGAGGGCACTGAGGACACATTCGTGTGTTACAGTGCAGGTGGACACAGACAGGGAAGTCAGGGTGGCCCTCACATACACTATCCTGCAGGACAGCCTGGGTGCTGGGACCAGCAGGGGGCGCTCAGCACTAACAGCACAGGCCCAGGAGCAGGAGCAGGTGCAAGGCTGTGCTCAGATGCAGCTTTCTGCTTTGACTTCAGTTGCTTTTGTTCCCAACGCTCTCAAAGGTTCTGAGGGATCGCTATTTACAACCGCAGGAAGTGTACTAGTGTCTCCTAAATTGTAACAAGAAACTCTCACCGCCATCCAGTTGATTGTGACCCAAAGTGATCTTCTCAGACAGGCTTGAACTACTCCTGTAAAAGGGTATTTGCATGGAAGTGGTCGTTCTTATGAAATTCTGTCTTGTGATCTTCAGGGTTTTTTATTAGTTTCAACTTAATTTCTTGAAAATATAGAAAATGTGATGTTCACCATATGAATAAACTGGCAGTTGGATTCCCTGTCCCTTTGTGACACTGCAGTTTTCTGAAATGAGGGAGCCATTCTCAGGCCAGACAGACTATTGATAGATTTTCATGAAGATAATGTGGCCTTATTTTTTGTCTTAGCATGCACATAGATTGTTAGGATATATTTCTTCTATTGGTTATATTGATGGGCATTTCTCACCTAGAGAGATTCACAAGTGTGATAACTTTTATATTTATCGTGAATTTTGCATGAATGTTGTTTTTTTTACTCCGAAGATACCATAAGTATTTTTATTTCTTTATTTATTTTGCAATCTTCAATCTAGGATGGACAATTCTGTGTTTTCCACAGAAAGTGAGCACACTTTCTCTTAACAAACACCTTCATAATTACTTGTGTGATAGTCACACCATTCCTTATCTGTTGAAATATATTACACCATTCCTTTTGTTTAAGAATAAATATAAATGTAATACAAGTGTATAGTGCACAAAAAAGCTGAAAATAATGAAGTAATTTTTAGGAAAGTCACAGAAAGCGTGCTCATCCTTTATTACTGATTGTAGCTCAGACATGAGTTTAAAACTTCTCAGCCCCGGTTAGGAGGGTGATGGGGTTGAGAAGGGAAAACAGTTGCTTACAGTCCATCAAAAAATACTTACATGTTAATAAAATATTTTTTTAATTTTGGTTTTTCCCTATATTTGCAGGTTATAAAATAGCAATCCCTGTGACTCAAATTTTAAGATCATGGATGGTATTTGAAAGGTGAGCCATTACCACCACCACCTGGTCCCTGTGCACACAAAAACTGACAAGCTGTGTCCACACAGATTACAGTCTAGAGAACCATCTGCGTCCAGTTCTAGTCAGTAGTAAATAGTGACCTTGAGTCAAAATGATCTCCACATACACAAAAACAATGTGTCACCATGTATATTAAGGTTAATGTTTCCTCCAATTTTTGAAGTAAAGTTAACTATGACAATGGCAACTACCTAATAAGAAGTGTTCTGAATTAATATTGGCGGTGACTTCATTCACACTTTACACAGAATGGACTATATGCCAAACAAGTAATTCACAAAGTAGGTCTAGAGAGACTGACCTAGGTGTGCCTGGAGGTGTTGGGTCCAAGAGCAAGGAACTTCCCAGTCATTCTCAAGTAGGATGCAGTCTGGATTCTCCCTAAATAATATTACTCTCATGCCTCTTTTCAGGTGCTCAGGATTCTGAATTCTAGTCTTAGTCAAATGTTTTGGATAATGACACATTTGCTCTTTATGATACTGCTTATGTATCATAAGTAATCTTCATTTTGCCTTTAAAACTTGACAGATTGTACTCAGGCATATTCCTTCAGCTATTACTTTCATTGTATTTTGAAATAAACGAATTGTTCTTTATGTTTGCTTTATTCACTGCTCCACTGACTTGCTTTCTATTAGAATGCGAGCATCTCTTTAGTCTTCTCATTCTTTGTTTGCAGATCTATAGCAATGTGTTAAAAAAAGTTGATTGTGTGACTGACTCAAAAAATATTCAGTTCAGTTTTCAATATAAAATGAAACATGAAAACCTTCAAAAAGTTAAATTAAATTTGAGATGTCACAATGCTACACAGACTAAAAACTAACTGCTCAGAAAGGACATGATCATATGGGATTGATGTATTCAGATAAATGAGAATTTCATCTTATTTACTCTTTCTGTGAGGTAGAAACATTTATTACCCTTGGTCTCAGAGCTAAGTCTTATGAGGATTTATGCTATCCTGGCAAGAGTTACACCATATTAATGTTTGCTATTTTTTTTCCTCCTCAGAGGGGAAGATTCTTCCCTTTCTAAATCATAATCCACATTTGTTATGCTGGGAATTTGCATGGTGTTGAAGTGAGAAAACAGGGAGTTTTCTGTGTGATCTTCTGATTGAGTCTGAACATCTTATAGGACCTGGGAAGTGGGGCTCTGACCTTCATGCCTGTGCTATAGTTGATATATTCCCTGGTCCATGTTCCTTTCCTTATCAGCAGTATCCACATTCTTTAACTTTGAACTGTTTATCCCTGTTGACTATGCCTCTCACTCTCCTCCCCTACTTAAGTGTCATGGGTAAGATGTGAGATATGGATGTGTGTTTGATAGGGGAAATATTTCACCTCCAGTTATGAAAAGTTAATAAAAACGACCTTCCTGTGGTGAGAAATCTTTCAGCTTGAGAATGGTCTTCCTCTCCAGGGCCAGAAACAAGAGAACTTGTTTTGAATGTTCACTCAAAAATCTGGAGGGGTTTTACAGTTAATGTCCATAGAACATGGGGCTCCACTAATGGCCGGCCCCAATGGTTTCTCAGTCACAGTAATCAATACTCAGCCTCTAGAAATTGATCACATTTTAATTTACATATATATTTTTCAAATAAATGGTTTCAGTGGTTTCTGATCCAGGTAAGCAGATTTCTGCTGTGCCTCTCTGAATGTCCCTCTCTCTAGATTTTGGGTGGCATTTTGATATGTCCGTCCATGTCAGTTCTCTGATGCGTGCATGCAGGGACTCCCAGCACCAGTGCATCCAGGTCTCACATTGCAGAATAAGGAACTCATGCCTGACTCAGAGGAGGATGAGACAGGCCAAGACAGAGAGCGCAGGGATCCACAGTGGAAATGGAGTTGCAAGGGTTCACAGAGGACACAAAATGGGTACATAGGCACAGAGTTGTGGTAATCTTCATGTAAATAGATGTTATAGGGGGATGTGTGTAAAGGATGCCTCATGGCCCAACATCAAGAAAACTGATCTATATTTTATCACCCCTTCTGCTCTGTAACCAGATTCTTCTTGCTGAAACCGGAAAAACCAATGTCCTGGCCTTTTAAATGAAGAACATTCAAAGGTTAGTGTGTTCTCATGAGCCCTAAGCTCTTGGATAGTTATAGGACCATTCATAAACAGAAGTATTTTTATGAACATGTGTGCTCTACTCTTGATATTTTCCCAAATTTGCAGTGATATATCCTGATCTTATGGTTTCTCTCTCTCTCTCTCTCTCTCTCTCTCTCTCTCTCTCTCTCTCTCTCTCTCTCTCTCTCTCTCTCTCCTTCCCTCCCTCCCTCCCTCTCTCTCTCTCCCTCTCTCTTTTACAGCACTGATATTATTTTTAATTTAAGTCTACAACTTTGGTTAATCCTGTTAATGTCACTTTAATATATATTGTAAACTAATTGAATTTATGTATGGAATACTATTAGACTTATGGTGATAAAGATAATATTTTCCTATATTTTAAATATTGTATTCCTTTGATTTGGATGTTTTTTAAGCGTTTACAGACTTTTATATTATAAAATTGGTTGCTTTTTCAATTTTTTCCATTGTGCTTTGTGGACTGGTTTTTATGTGAGTAGTAGAAATTAGCAAATTTTATGCCTTTAAAGTGATGTTTTTGTTTCAATTCTTTTAAACGAGTAAGAGAATATGCCTTGGAAGTTATAGGTGGCTATTTATGAAAACACACTCATTAGTGTAAGAGGGAGAATGATACAGTAACATGAGTAAGACAACCCCCCACCCCTCAGTAAATCACTAAACCTCATCACAACCAAGAGGAATGGTCCTGGTGCAGTTACATAATTTCATGTTAACTTGATAAATAAACATAGGGGTGGAGTCTAGCCTGTCAGCCAGGTCATGGTCTGAAGATGCTTGCTTATGGTTGTGACCTTCTCATGAGGCTTCAGGAATTTCCTCTCTTTCTCCTGGGTGGCAGGCCACACACTCTCTCTGCTTCACCTTCCTGTTGAGGAGACACACTTAGAGAGCTGGCAGAACCACAGGGAGACTTGCACCAGGCCTGAGATACTTCAGTACTACTGGATCCACAAGACTTTTCACCAACATGCCTGTGAGCATCCTACATTTGGCATCTTTGCTGCGTAAGTCTGAAAAGAAATTTATGGACTAGGATCAAACCTATGGGCTAATATGGATTTGATCTGGACTGCACTGGGGTGTTTTCTCAAAATATAATTGCTCTTTAATATGAAGCTCTTTCTTACACACATATGAGTGTCAGGATTTGTTTCTCCCAGACGAACACAGCCCCCTTGAATGGTCAAAATTACTTCTTGAAAAGTTTATTTTGTCACACCGCACCTATGAAGTCAGTGAAATTATAAGAGTCATGTGTAAGTGGGTAAATCTGTACCAGCCATGACTAGCTGTCAGCTCACTTGGTGAGATGCGCCTACCATTAGGCATCAGGAGTCCAGGATACACTTGAGATCTGCAGCTGCACTATTCTCCGTGTGATTAGAGCATGCTTCTCCACCTTTCATTCCGTTCCTCATGTCGTGGTGACCCCCCACCCAACCATAAAATGATTTTCGTTGCTACTGCATAGCTGTAATTTTGCTAGTTATGAATCAGGTGACCCCTGTGAAAGGGTCGTTTGGCCCCCAAAGGGGGCGCAACCCACAGATTGAGAACCCCTGCTCTAGAGTTATCTAGGCTTCCTATTATTTATTCCTAATGTAGAGCAGAACTACGTTCATGAATGTGATACTCATGCACACATAAATGTCTTAGAGAGTTGAAAGCTGAAGCCATCACCCCTCATTCAGCAATAAGCAAGGACATTGCCATATAGGTTGCACCTGACCCACTGACAACAAAGTGCACTCATCAAGGGGTGACTATGCGGCTTCATTTTCCTATTGGCAGCCGCCCTGGGTAAGATCAGACATGGGGCTGGAGAGAAGACTGTGGCAGCTCCAGAGCCCTCACCTTCTGGTTTACTTCCTCACAGGTGTGCATGCCCAGATGCAGTTAGTGCAGTCTGAGGCCAAGGTGCAGAAGCCAGGAGAGTAGGTGAAGGTGTCCTGCAGGACTTCCGGATACACCTTCTCCAGCTATGGTACTCATCAGGTGTGACAAGCACCAGGATAAAGCCTTTAGTGGATGGGCTGGATCAACACCCACGCTGGGAAGTCAACATATGTCCAGGGCTTCACACAGGGCTATGTCTTCTTGGATGGCTCAGTCAGCACAGCTTAGCTACAGATTGGCAGCCTGAAGTCCGAGGACACCGCATTGATTCCTGTGTGCGACACACGCTGTGAAAACTCACATCCTGATACTGTCAGAAAACCTGGGGGGTGGGTGAAAGCTGTGCTCAGAATATTGACCTGAATCCTTATTTACTGGTTTTGCACTTAGTGATGAGAAACCAAGACAATAACTTCCTGTGAAATGAATAAAACTTTCCTGTGAAATAAAATCATCCCCTCAAGAGGGGAGGTTAAATTACCTTGGTATGTAGTCTTTGTGTGTAAGTACTTCCATCATCATCTGCAGAGACAGTGACAAGAACACAGTTATCCGCAAACGGACAGTTACAAAACAGAATACATGGCTGTCTATTACTCTGTGAGAAAGAGAGTGAGAGGAAGTCAATGTGATCCCCAACACAAAACTCCCTGCTGGGAAAGAGTTAAGCTGCAGGGGCGCTCAGGTTCCACAGATCACAGGATACGCCCTGAAGCAGGTGCAGATGGACAGTTTCAGGACTGGTTCCGGTTGGGGTCTGGGGACACTTCTCCATGTCACTGTTTTCCCCAAGGAATTTCTCTAATTGTATGGCTCCTGGTCTACCATTGATATCTATGAAGCAAAAAGTTGTAACAGGAGAAACTATTGCCCCATGCAAAGAACCAGTGTTTGATGAACCTTAGGAAATCAGGGATACATTTCCAAACTCATCGAGGGCACCTGGAGGCACTTGATGGTGAAAACAGTGAAGCACTGGAATACTAGTTGAAAGCTAGAAAACTGTTCTGTTGACCTGCTTCGGAAATAGCAGACTCGCTGTAGAGATCTCATTGTTTTACTCCAACTAGCACACTCTTGGAGTTACTGGCGGGAGTCAATAATGTCTAGTTAAGGGTCTGTAAGAGGTCAGAAAAGACTGACATTCACATCTGACCCTCTTCCCTTGAACACAGATGGGTCGTTGCTGGAGTCAACTATGACCTGGCATCCCTTTTTATCCTAGTCGGTTTTCTTTCTAGTTCAGCTGTGTTATCTCGTTTACGTTTGTTACACACTTTATGGTTCATGCTCTCAATGTAGACACATTCAAATTATCAAGACATCTGTACACACACACACACACACACAAATACTGTATGCTACTCTGAGTTGTTCCAGTTCAAACAGCACGGTATATTGTTTGTTTCAGTTTGTACTATTGTTGTTAGATGCCATCAAGTGGCGTCTGTGCATCAGAACAATGTACTGCCTGGACCTGGGCCATCTTCACCATCTGTGTTTGAGTCTGTTGTGGCAGCTACTGTGTCAATCCATCCCACTGGGGGCCTTATATTTCTTCACCACCGTATAGTTCACCAGTCATATGACATTCTCCAGGGACTGTTCGCTCTTGATCACATGTCCAAAGTACCGTATATACTTGAGTACCAGCCAAGCTTTACAGCACATTTTCAATGCAGTTTTTGTGGTAAAATTAGGTGCATCCATGAATATTCGGGTCGGATTATACTCGAGTATATACATGGTACATTGGATGATGTCCTGCCATGCTCACCTCTACAGAGAATTCTGGCTGCACTAGTTCCAACACCAGTATGATTGTTTTTTCTTGGAATCTACTAGGTATTAAGTATTCATCACCATAATCATAATTCAAAGGTATCAAATATTTTAAGTTTTAATAATTTAAGGACAAGCAAAGACTTTTGCAGGTGTATATCATTTAAAATACTATGGCTGTGTCAGGTGCACCTTATTCCTAAAGGTGACATCTTTATAATTTACACTGTAAAGATATCTTTTACAGTAGATTTACCAAATGCAATGTGCTTTCTAATTAAATTCCTTGTGGGCCACAGTAAAATCAAATATTGAAGGACTTCATGGTTTGCTTTCTAGTGGCTGCATGAGTACACATATAAGTCACTGGAAATTCTAGTGTGGGAGGTGTTCTTTACCTCATTTGTTTTATTCATTCAATCATTTACTTATATGAAAGGCCTCGGAAATACTGATTTTTACACTTCACATTATAAATCAAAACTATGTTGTGTTTTGTTATTCGTTAAAGTTGTCCAACATTTTGTTGTATTGAGAACATTTGATTCCATTTCTCATTGGGCGTTTTCATTTATATAATTTTCAATTATATTGTACATGTGCAATGATTTCATATTTTGAGCCTTATAGCCATAGAAAAGGAATTTGTAAGGCAGAGAGCATGGTGCTGTGTGCACTTATGTTGCCTTTAGGTTTACAGTCTTTGGTCACCTTAGAGTTATGTATGTTAGCATGGTGTCCTTGCCAACTTCAGAGAGTTGTCTCATACATTTTTAATAATATCATTTTTAATTTGATTTCTATTGTAAGATCCCTAAGCTTTTATTTTTATATTTCCAAAGCTAAGGCTGACTCATTATGTTGTGAAATTTTCAGTGCTTTTATGAATCAAAATGTCATATTTATGCTATGGTGGTAACAAGTAGAAAGATTTTGGTACTGCAAAAAAGTGCCTATGCCTCCCCGATTGAACACCATATTTCCTAATTACTGACAGTCACTGATCGGTTTGTCATACCTGTATAGGATTCTCTTTTTAACAATTTTATTTCAAAGCCATATGATAAATTCTGTTTTTTAAGGTCTACTTCAAGTTAAGATTTATCTAAACATTTCCATGGGTTGAAAGCTCTTTAAAATAACATTATTTGTATTTATTGTATCACAGACTGTTTATTTATTTATATGCTGAAGGCCACGCTGGTCATTTCAAGCTGGGTTCACTGTGTATAGAGCTGCTATAATTCACTAGTGCACGGTTTCAGGGGGACATGTATTTTCAACTCATCGAGGCAACCACCTGGGAGCATGTTTCAGGATAAAATGGTAAAGCAATGAGAGGCTTTGTAAGAAACTGTCTGATTGTCTCTCAAAGTAGCTGAACCACTTTACATTCCAGCAATTGAGTCACGAGTATCCCTTGTCCTGTGCTCACTTGCGAGAAAATGACTTTGTAAGGTTTGGAGATGGAAAATATTTTATTTATTAGGTCAGTAAAATCATCTTCTTGTTTCATTTTGAATTTTCCAAAATGAAATTATTTGAATTTGAGTAATATGCCCATGTATTTATTTTTAGTTAAATTCTTCTTGGTTTGCATATTTGATTAGATATTCTGGATATTTTTATTTTTAAAACGTATTTACATAAAAATAATTTGCCATATTAAATTAAAGTTAATTGACATAGATTCTGCAAACCTTTACCAAGTATGTTGCATGCTTTTCATTCTCTTTTAAGGGACTTTTTTCGCCACAGTTAGAATTTTTTAAATCTTGATCTACCCTCGTGATCAATCTTTTATTATGTGTCCATGTTCTCATTGTGATGTATCTAAAAAAACCCTCTCATTACCAAGTGTAAACTCATTCATATTTTCTAATTTTATAGTCTTATTTACATTTTGGTCAGTAGTCCATATTATTTTATTAGTATTATTGCTATTGTTATTATAGATGCTGTGAGGTATGTGCAGGACCTCATATTGTTGTTGGACTGGAAAGGGTGTGGGGCAGGCTGTCATAAGCAGAGACCAGGTTGATTTGAGACATTCTAGGTTTATTCCTGCTAGGGCTTACAGAAGGAAACGCCCAGTGGACTGCTTCACAAATCCAGTGAGAATCAAACAAGTTATAGACCCCAAACTTCCTTTCAGGTTGCAGTGGGGGTTGGTTTACAAGTTTACAGTCATCAGAGGATAAAACGGAGCAAAGTTCACAGAAAGAATTTACATTTCCCCAAGGGATTACGACAGCATCAATTTCTGTCTTCATTACTCCAGGGACTGTCACACCATTACCCTCTAAGGTTTCAGTCTCCTTGCTCCTCTAAATGGTCATGCTTCCCCTTCCTGAATTAGGAGTATCTGGAATAATGAACAGGCTTTTAACTAAGTTTAAAAGGAATTTAATGGAGGGGAAGGAGCTGTTATGTTCTTGATCCCTTTTAACAAACTAAATCTCAACCAATTATGATACATTTTCACTGTTGATTAACAACATGCTACCACTTCCCCTTTCCTATATCAAGAGGGATTTAATTGCTTCAACTGTTCCATTCAGGAGAAGATGTGGAAGAGTGCGTATGCACATTGTGCCTCATTTTGTACCCAAACCATTATACCACAATTGCATTGAGTTCAGTGTGTATTTAGTGATAATAATGTCAACCCAGGTATTCTGTCATGACCTTACTAAGAAATTAATCCTGCTTTTAAAACACAGAACCTGTAATTCATTTTCTGATAAAGCGATATTATGCCTTTTATTATTCACCTCTATGTCATTTTAATGCTCTCCCTGGTAATTAACATATCTAAAGTGCACAAGTGAATTTGTATAGCTCAATGCATTTTAGCTCTGTATACACATAAGCTTTCTACTCCTATGAAGTGTTACAGTCTTAGAAACTCACAGGGGCAGTTCCACCTTGTCCCATTGGGTCACTATGAGACAAAATTGACTCGATGACAGAGAGTTATTTTTTTGTAAGCATGTATACAGTTCAGCACACACGGTCCCCATGCGTGTTTGACCACTCTCCACAACCTTAC
Source organism: Tenrec ecaudatus (assembly GCF_050624435.1). NCBI lineage: Eukaryota > Metazoa > Chordata > Mammalia > Afrosoricida > Tenrecidae > Tenrec > Tenrec ecaudatus. Next base: position 364,418 of record NW_027459024.1, read on the forward strand.
CCCATCCTGATTATCTTCATCTGATAATGATATTAACGAAGCTCAGGGTGGAGTTACCTCACCTTACCACCTGTGGCAATGACCAGGTCACAACCCATGGGTGGATGATCTACATGAGCACCCCTAGCTGGCCACACCGGGGGATCCCTCTTCTTACTTGTGAACTTTTGAGCAGAAGGAAGAACATTAACAAGGGTAGAAAATCGAATTAACCCAGAATTCTATTGAAGTTGAAGATGTTTGCTAATTTTCAAACACAACCTGTGAGTGGAACTCAGAGTGAGCCCAACACAAAGTTCCCATGCAGACAGGGCAAGTCTGGAGGGTGTTTAGGATGCTTGAAGTATAGGAACCCACCTAACCGAGGGTGCAGATGCAAGATCACTATTATTGTTCATTGAAACAGGGTTATTCTCACATAGCGGGGATTAACATAGAGCAGTGATTCCATTCCTATTTATTCCTTGAGTTTTCATAGCTTGTAATCAATGATATTGCATTCCATTTTATTAATTAAGATACCGTGCTTTCTCAAGCAAAACAATATTCTGGTTGTTAGTTTTCATTAAATCGGTTGTGAATAATAGTCTCTCTGTACAATACACTGAAACAGCGGTTTGTCCAGCACCATCCTCATAGTCTTTCCCATGTGTGAGAGCATTGTTGTAATCACAGTCAATCCATCTTGATGGCCCTGTCCTTTCCCAATATTAGTGCCTCCTGATAATATATCCAAAGTTTGTGTGACAAACTTGTCATCTTAACTTCCAATGAGAATTCCGATGTGCTGCTTCTGAGACAGGCTTTTTTTTAAATGATAGAAAATGAACTCTGATCATATGAGAAGGCTGCTTTGTAAAAAGAGGGACACACCTTGCTCCCTCCCCTGCTCCATTCAGAAATATACTATTTAACATGCTCATTGTTGTATGAATCTTACCATACAGATTGGCGACACTTTTGAAGACATTGGAGTCTATGGTATTCTGTTTAGCATGCTAATCCAGAGACCAGAAATATGGGTTTATTTACAAGTTCAGCCCCTTTGCATGCCTGGGAATACTTAACAGTCTGACTTTAGGCGAACACAAGGGGGTGATGATTCTGCTAGCATATACATATAACTTATATTAGGTTCGTTTAAATAATAAAATTAAAAACCATGAAAGGAAGGTCATCAGATGCCCCAATACTCTCAATATATCTTCAATTCTTTTTTTTCATTCATCTACATTCCTTGTATGAATATACGGTATTATACTGTGCCAGAATTTTGTATGGATTTTTGTAAGTATAAGTTTTCCAAGATGTTGTCTCCTGGGTATTATGTGTGTTGTAATTGTTGTTTTATTGTTAGGTGCTGTTCATTCAGGTCCAACTCATAACAATCATAGACACAAAAGAACAAAACACTGCCCAATTATGTGTCATCCTCAATATAATTCTTAAGTTTGACCCCATTATTACAGCCACTATGTCAGGCCATCTCAACGAGGGCCTTACTTTTTATCACTGTCCTCTACTTTGCCAAGTATGATATGTTATCTCACTCCCTTTTCCAAGGACTGGGTTCTCTTGATATCATGTGCAAAGGGAGTGAGGTAACATATCGCCATCCTTGTTTCTAAGGAGCATTCTTGATTCATTCTTCCAAGAAAGATTTATTGGTTTCTTTGGCCAAATCAAAAGCAAACTCACTGCCATCATGTTAATGCTGACTCATAGCAAGTCCCTGTGGGTCCCTGTGGATATCCAAGACTGTAACTCTTTATAGGAGTAGAAAGTCCAGTCTTTCTCTTAAGGAGCCATTGCTGGTGGTACAGGCGCACTGGTTAAGCATTAGGCTAAGATCACATGGTCGGTTCCTTTGACAGACCATGTTAATGCCAATATTCCTTGACAGCACCACAATTCAAATGCAATGTTTATAAATCCTATTTAGTCAACGTTCAATTTTCATATGCATATGAAGCAATTGAAAATACCAAATACCATCATCTGAGTTATTCTTGGTATGATGATACCTAGCAGTAAATTTGTTTTTGGCAAAGACATGTTTACCAAATATAGTAATATTTTTGGTCATTTGGAGGTTGTGTGACAACAATGGTATATTCACATGTGTAAATATAGACTAATGTAGGTGTCATGAATCAGAAGAGTTATGGCCTGGTTTGTAGTGAATATTTTAATTTATTATCTATTTATATACCTATTTATCCTCCTGTGGGTCCTACATGGTTTGTCTATCTCTCCCTCTCTTTGGATATCTCTATCTATCTATCACTGGAAATAAGAGTCCTTGATCTGTGGCTGCATAACGCTCCCTGAACAGAATGTATCCGGGTGAAACAAAGAGCTCAGGGAGAGGAAGTTATCATAAGGGCACTGCCAGCATCATTGTTTGAGTGAGAGGAGCAGGCCTAGGGACCTCACTTTATCCTGTAGGCCTTTATGTACAAATGCACTTCCCACATGCAAATACCTCTTAGGCAGCCAGATGAAACCACAGCATGAACACACTTAAATTCTGACTCCTTCTCACCCTGGTGCGTGTTCCCTGGGTATCATGGATCTTATGGACATGAAGGTCAATCATGTGTGGGTTCTCCTATTTATCGTGGCAACTCCGGAAGGTGAGTGCTTCAGGGACTCATACATGAAGTCTGGGGATGCAGCATCTGACACATGACTCACTGGGATTCTCTTTATCCCCAGGTGTCCTGGCCCAGGTGCAGCTACAAGAGTCAGGCCCTGGACTGGTGAAGCCCTCACAGACCCTGTCTCTCACCTCTGTTGTCTCTGGATTTTCCTTAACAAGCAATGCAGTGAACTGGATCCGCCAGGCTCCAGGAAAGGGACTGGAGTGGGTCGGTGATATATGGAGTGGTGGGAGCACACACTATAATCCAGCTCTCCAGTCCCGAGTCAGCATCACCAGGGAAACCTCCAAAGGCCATGTTTATTTAAAACTGAGCTCTGTGAATCCTGAGGAAACAGCCATGTATTACTGTGCTAGAGACACAGTGATGGGAAGTCAGTGTGAGCCCAGACACAAACCTCCTTGCAACAGGCCATGGTTTCTGCAGATGCAGGCAAATGAAGTGTTTTTCTCAGGATGCTTTCCTCTCAGAAGCTGTGGTTTCCCCACCTTGTCAGCACCTCTCTTGGGATCCCCATGCACAGTGATTCTAGGGAACCTTCATATATCTGGACATGCGTTCTCTTCATTGGAATGGGCTTTGTCTATCTTTGAACATCTATCCAAAATCAGAGTGCACAGTAATATGGCTTGATGATATCTATTTTCAATTGACTGTATTAACCAGTATCATTTATTATCAAAGCTAAAAATATTCCAAATATCAAAACTCATTATTCCTCTGTGGGTTTCTGAGACTGTAACTGTTACAGGAGTAAAAAGCCCCTTCTTTCTTCTGTGGTGAAGCTGGTGGTTTCTAACTGCTGACATGCAACCCTCATCCCAAAGCATAACCACTCCATCACCAGTGATCCTTGTGGAAATATTAATGCAGGAAAATATTCTCATGTGAATCCAGATTTTTCTCCAAGCCATCAGATAGCTGGCCAATGTATCATTCCAGGGAATGCTCACGAATACACATTTACGTAACAATCTTAACTTAGAACTAGATACTCTTGCCCATGTTGGTATTGTTTGGTACCCTTGAGTTGGTTTCAACTCCCAGAGAGCCTATGTACCACAGGATGAAATACTGCCCAGAAGTGCACTATCCTCACAGTCATTCCTCTGTTGCACCCATCATTGCAGCCTGAGTGACAATCCACTTCCTTGAAAGTCTCTCCCTTGTTCATTGTCATTCTGCTTTACCAAGCACAAGACCATTCTCTGGGTACCAGGTGCTCATGATGACATCCCGCAATAAGTGAGATAAAGTCTTACGTGAATGCAAGAAATATTCAAGATGTGCTTAATCCAAGACAGACCTGCTTGTGCTTTAGGCAGCCCGTGATATATTTAATATTATTCTCTAACACCATTACCCAAACGAACCAATTCTTGGATATTGCTAATAGGGTGTTTGGCCATTATTGGAGTCACTCTTAGTTTCCACAACCACGGAAGGTGTTTCTGGTATTACAGACAGTGCCCTGGGTTGCTATTAAAATTTCACATCCAGGATTACTTTGAGTCTCTAACAGCCATCCTGTGCCCTAACCTTGGATGCTTACAGCTCTATAAATAGGTGACAAGACTTTTACTACCAATAATTAGCCAAGACACAGAGAACTTCAACATAAGAACGCTGATAAAAACAGTGTATTATGATATACATTTCCTTTTGCTAGGTGTGTTTCCCTCATAAAACATATACCCTAACCCCTTGCACTGTCATTCCACCTGGGAAGAATGCCATGTGTTATTTATTCATTTTTGATGGTGTTAAGTGATTCAGTTCTCGGTGATTCAATGGAGAACAGAACTAAATAATACCTAGTTCAGCCACATAATCACCATTAATATTTTGAGCTCCTTATTACAGCCACTGAGTCAATACATCTCATGATGTGCCTCCTTCGTCACTGATTCCCCTGGTTTATCGTGGATGAAGTCTTTCTCAAGGGACTGGTGTCATGATAGCATGTCCGAAGTACAGGAAACAAGATCTCACTGTCCTTAATTCTGAGGGACTCTCTGCCTCTACTCCCTTCACAACAGATCTGTGTGTTTTATTGTCAGCCCACCCAGGCACTTTCAACATTCTTTGCAAGCACCATAAGTCAAAAGCCACCATTGTTTTCTATGGCCCTTATTATTCTTATTCCAGAGTTTATATTCATATAATAATATGGAAAACATCATGATGTGGGTTCTCAAAGTTATATGAAAAAAACCTGTCATGTACGACTCTTGGTGTAGAAATAGAAAGAGACGTGATGCTGTGGCGGAAAAAGTATTATGTTGCTCAACACAAGATCCGGGATTCAATCCAGGCAATGGTTCCTCCTGAGTCAGATGAGGTTGTCTACTCCTGTAAATATTTCCAGTCAGAGAAAGCCTAAGGAGCAGTTCTAATGAGCCTTAGAGGGGTCCTGTGAGTCACAGTAGATGCACTTGCAGTGAGTTTCACTTTTGAGGATAAGACTGCCCATATTTCTATCTCAATTGCTTGATTTACTAATTTTCCCTCAGTGTTGAAGAATATGTGGTCTGTTAATAGCTCTCAGACCTCACAATGAATAAATTAATGTGTGAATTAGTGGATGCATTTGTTCAAATTAAACAATGCAGGCACACTTTAACCTTGGTGATTTTATTATTGCAAATGTTGGATTCTGGGGAGGCTACAAATTCAATGCATAACCTGTGGGTCAGACACATCACTCCCATCTTTGACATCTGAGTGTCATCAAACTTGTTCAAGTACAGTCTTTGGGGTCTCTTCCTTGTGGACCTGTGGATCATGCCCATTAACATGCTATTCAGTCCCCACCTCTTATACACCCTCTTTTGCCCCCAAATCACGGGAACAGAGCCTACTGAATCAGGGAATCTTTGCCACAGAAATGTCTGCCTCTTTTCTCCTTTACCTTCTGATGATGCCGAGTGTCCCATCTGGCTGTGTCCTAAAGTTTCAATCCATTAATTTGCAAAGGGACAATATTTTTGAAATTGTCTTCTGAGATCTTCGACCTTGGATTAATTAAGTAGACTCTGTTGTCTGACCATTGACTGTGTATATAGATAAATCCATTCTGGTATCTTCTCTTGAAACTGGCTAATTCACACCCAGAAAACCTAAAACATAAGTGAGTCTTTGTTCTGGTGGACATATCTGGAGGAGTGTCTTAGGGATTCAGAGACAAAAGTCTAGAGATAATCCACTTGAAAATATGGCTCAGGATGATTGTCCTTTGTCCCATAGATTGATCTCAGGTGCAGTTATAGGGACTTCCCTCCCATGCCACCAGTTCTCAAACATTCAACTTCCTGCTGATGAGTCGATTAAGACTCATAGCAGCCACCCAGGACAAATCATAACTGTCCCTTTGGATTTCTGAGAATACAACTTTTCAGGATAAGAAAGCTGCATCTGTCTCCAGAGGAGTAGATGGTTGTCTTGAACTGTAGAACTTGCAATTAATAGTGTACTGTGCAATCCCCTACACAACAGTATCTCCAAGATATGGAGGGGTAGTTTTGACTGTGCTTATTCTGAGTCTATTTCATTTCTTTTAAAACTTGATGGGCAATTTATTTTAAAACTTAGAGAGTAATTACTATGTACTTAAAGAAAGGTGCTGGGATCTGAACCAGAATTTCATCACAATTATGGATCCTTTGGGTGTGTTTTTTTTCTCTCACAAAGTTAAGAATTCCTGTTCATGAACATGACCCCTTTTTCTAATTAGGTGTGTATCTTTTGGTATCTTATAGTACTGCTTTTTTAATAGTTCTATTTGTACAATATTCTTGCTTCTATGCTTAGGTTTATTCCCATTTATTTTACTTATAGTTGGCTATTGTAAATGGTAGCATTCTTGATATCCTTTTGAGAGCTTTCTCTATAGGTATGTGGGAATCAAACTTATTTTTCTTTTTTTTTTCTTTTTTCTTTAAACAATTTATTGGGGCTGATACAATTCTTTTCACAGTTCATACATATACATCCATCAATTGTATAAAGCACATCTGTACAGTCTTTGCCCTAATCATTTTTTCTCTTTTCTTCTTTTACATTTTATTAGGGACTCAAACAACTCTTACCACAATCCATACATATACATACATCAATTGTATAAAGCACATCCATACATTCCCTGCCCCAATCATTCTCAAGGCATTTGCTCTCCACTTAAGCCCCTTGCATCAGGTCCTCTTTTTTCCCCCCTCCCTCCCCTTTCCCTCCTCCCTCATATGCCCTTGGTAATTTATACCTCGTTATTTGGTCATATCTTGCCCTATACGGAGTCTCCCTTCCCCCCTTCTCTGCTGTCCCTCTCCCAGGGAAGAGGTCACATGTGGATCCTTGTAATCAGTTCCCCCTTTCCAACCCACTCACCCTCCACTCTCCCAGCATCGTCCCTCACACCCTTGGTCCTGAAGGTATCATCCACCCTGGATTCCCTGTACCTCCAACCCTCATATGTACCAGTGTACAGCCTCTGTCCTATCCAGCCCTGCAAGGTAGAATTCGGATCATGGTAGTTGGGGGGAGGAAGCATCCAGGATCTGGGGGAAAGCTGTGTTCTTCATCGATACTACCTCACACCCTAAGTAACCCATCTCCTCTCCTAAACCCCTCTATGAGGGGATCTCCAGTGGCCGACACTTGGGCCTTGGGTCTCCACTCTGCACTTCCCCCTTTATTTAATATGATATATATATACACATACATATATACATATACACATATATACACATACATACACACACATATCTTTTTTTTTGCATGATGCCTTATATCTGGTCCCTTGGGCCCCTCATGATTGCACTGGCCGGTGTGCTTCTACCATGTGGGCTTTTTTGCTTCTGAGCGAGATGGCCGCTTGTTCACCTTCAAGCCTTTAAGACCCCAGACACTATCTCTTTTGATAGCCGGAAACCATCAGCTTTCTTCACCACATTTGCTTGTGCACCCATTTGTCTTCAGCGATCCTATCATGGAGGTGTGCAGTCAATGATATGATTTTTTGTTCTTTGATGCCTGGTAACTGATCCCTTTGGGACCACTCGATCACACAGGCTGGTGTGTTCTTCCATGTGGACTTTGTTGCTTCTGAGCTAGATGGCCGCTTGTTTATCTTCAAGCCTTTAAGACCCCAGTCACTATCTCTTTTGATAGCCGGAAACCATCAGCTTTCTTCACCACATTTGCTTGTGCACCCATTTGTCTTCAGCGATCCTATCATGGAGGTGTGCAGTCAATGATATGATTTTTTGTTCTTTGATGCCTGGTAACTGATCCCTTTGGGACCACTCGATCACACAGGCTGGTGTGTTCTTCCATGTGGACTTTGTTGCTTCTGAGCTAGATGGCCGCTTGTTTATCTTCAAGCCTTTAAGACCCCAGTCACTATCTCTTTTGATAGCCGGGCACCATCAGCTTTCTTCACCACATTTACTTGTTCACCTACTTTGGCTCCAGCCGTTGTGTCGGGAGAGTGAGCATCATAGAGTTCCAATTTAATAAAAGAAGGTATTCATGCATTGAGGGAGTGTTTGAGTAGAGGCCCAAGGTCCTTCCGCCACCTTAATACTTGACCTATAAATATAGACACATAGATCTATTTCCCCATCCTCCTATATATATTTGCATGTACATGTCTTTGTCTAGACCTCCATGAATGCCCTTTGACTCCTAGCTCTTTCCTCCATCTCCCTTGACCTTCCTCCTGCCCTACTACCATGCTTCATCGCCACCTGGGCTAGAGTATACCTCTTCTCTAAGCAACCTTACCCTTGATCATTTCCCACCAGGCCTGCCACTCCCCCTTCTCTACCATTTGGGGTCCCATGTTTTTCCCTTGTCCCTGGGTTTGTTAACACCACTTCCTTACCCCCCCTACCCCCCCACCCCAAGTCCCCCCGGAACTGTCGGTCCCGTTGTTTTTCTTCCAGATAGTTCATCCAGCCTGTCCTATTCAGACAGACCTGTGGAGTCACTAACATGCACGAAAACTAGACAGAGGAACACAAAGCAACAGTATACAACCAGACAACAAAACAACCAAAACAAACCACTGAAAAAGAACAGAACAAAACAGTTCACAAGAGAAAAGCTTGTAGTTAGTTCAGGGATCATTTGCTGGCCCTTAGGAGCGTTTTCCAGTCCAGTCTGTTGGGGCACAACGCCCTGGCCCCGAAGTCCACTTTCAGCATTCCCTGGGGACCTTGCCACTCCATTCCCTTGCTGTTCCGCTGCACTCCCCCAGTGATTTGCCTCGGTGTGGTGGGATCAGGTCAGGTGCAATTCCCACACTGTGTCTCCGGTGCTGTCCCCTGTTTCGCCTTTAGTCACTGAGGGGCATCATGTCTCATAGTAGGGCCAGCCATGTTGTTCTCTGTGGACTGGCTGCTCTACTCAGGAAAATCATCATCACGGCCTGGTGGGCCAGGCTGTGCTCCACTCTCTCCTCCTGTCCCTTCATCTGCTCCCGTGTGCTCTGATCAAATATGTCCATCTCCCATAGCTGCAGAGTCAATGTCGTCCTTTGGAACAAATTCTTTTCGGGGGAGGAGCAGGAATCCACTTAATTTATGGTGCTGGGGCCAGCCTCCCAGACCTCTCCACCGGTTCCCTCCTCCACGCCGGGATATTGCATTCACACCTTGCGACACTGGGTTGACGTCTGGTCCCACTTTCCCTGTGGAGATATAAACCATACCCTCCCCTTGGGTGGATTAATGCCCCATTTCTGTCATGCTGATTGTACTTACCTCAGGGGACTCATGTTGTACCTGTCCCTTTGGGTCTGGCTTACCTCGCTTAACATAATTCCTTCCAGCTCTTCCCATGAAATAACGTGTTTCATGTGCTCATTGGTGCTTTTCAGTGCTGCATAATACTCCATTGTGTGTATGTGCCAAAGTTTGCTAATCCACTCGTCTACCGATGGAAACTTAGGCTGTTTCCAAGTCTTTGCTATTGTGAATTGTGCCGCAATAAACATTGGAACGCATATGACTGGTCGTGTTTTATTTGCTGCTTCAACCGGCTATATGCCCAGTAGAGGGATGGCTGGGTCGTAAGGTAGATCAATTTCCATTTTCTTTAGGTATCGCCAGATTGCTTTCCACAGTGTCTGTACAAATCTGCACGACCACCAGCAGTAGAGGAGGGTTCCTACTTCACCACAGCCCCTCCAACACTTGTTGCTCTCTGATTTACTGATCTGGGCTAGCCTCAGGGGTGTTAGGTGGTATCTCATGGTTGTTTTGATTTGCATTTCTCTTATGGCAAGGGACTTCGAGCACTTTCTCATATATTTATTGGCCATATTGATCTCCTCTCTAGTGAAAGTTCTTCTCATTTCTTTTGCCCACTTCCTTAGGGGGTTAACTGTTTTCCTCTTTTTGCAGGTCATGATGGTGTTGTAGATTTTAATAATGAGCCCTTTGTCTGACGTGTCATTACTAAAAATCTTCTCCCAGTCTGTGGGTTGCTTTGTCACCCTCTTGGCAAAGTCTTTCGAGGTGCACAGGTGTTTTATTCTTATTAGATCCCATTTGTCGATTTCCAGATCACCTGTGTGTGTCCCCTTCCCTGTTGCAGTGAGCCTATGTGCTCCCTGGGCCAGTGCTCTGAGATTAGTCCCGATTCCCTCCTTAATGGTCCTGATGGTTTGGGGTTTGACTTCTAGATCTGTGATCCACCTTGAGTGTATTCTTGTGCATGGGGTGAGGTAGACGTCTTGTTTCAACTTTATACATGTGGATATCCATTGTTTCCAGCACCACTTATTAAAGAGGGCATCTGCTTCCCACTTGACGTTTTTGGGACCCTTGTCGAAGATCAGTTGTCTATATGCTGATGATTTTACTCCTGGGTTTTCTATTCTTTTCCACTGGTCTGAGTGTCTATCATTGTGCCAGTACCATGCTGTTTTGACCACTGTAACTGTGTAGTAGGCATTAAAATCAGGTAGGGCGAGTCCTCCAATTGTGTCCTTCTTCTTGAGGAGTTCTCTGCTAATTCTGGGTTTCTTCCCTCTCCATATGAAGTTGGTGGTCAGTTTTTCCAATTCTTTGAAGAAGGTTGATGGTAATTGGATTGGTATAGCATTGAACTTGTAGAGTGCTTTAGGAAGAACTGTCATCTTTACTATGTTCAGCCTACCTAACCATGAGCAGGGGAGCTTCATCCATTTGTGAAGGTTACTTTTGGTTTCCTGTAATAGGGTTTTATAATTATGCTTATATAGGTCTTTAGTATTTTTTGTTAAGTATATTCCTAGGTATTTCAGTTTGTTCTTGGCTACTGTGAAGGGTACTTCCCTCTTAATCGCCTCTTCCATGGCCCTGTCCGATGTGTATAGAAACCCTACCGACTTCTGTTTATTGATCTTGTATCCTGCTACTCTTTCGTATTCCTCTATTGCTGTAAGTATTCCAACTGTGGAGTTTTGGGGGTCTTCAATATATAGGATCATGTCATCTGCAAATAACGATAGTTTCACCTCCTCCTCTCCCAACTGGATCCCTTTGATATCCTTCCGCAGTCTTATGTTGTTAGCCAGAACCTCCAAAACGATATTGAATAGAAGAGGGGACAGGGGGCATCCTTGTCTTGTACCCTTTTTCAGTGGTATTGTTCTTGTCTTTTCTCCATTGACTATGATGTTGGCTGTTGGTCTTTCATAGATAGCTTGTATGAGCTTGAGGAACTTACCTTCCAATCCTATCTTCATGAGTGTTTTGATTAGGAATGGATGCTGGATGTTGTCAAATGCTTTTTCTGCATCTATGGATATTATCATATGGTTTTTATCCTTTTTCTTCTCGATGTGGTGTATGATATTGATGGATTTTCGGATGTTAAACCATCCCTGCATCGCTGGGATGAATCCTACTTGGTCGTGGTGAATGATATGTTTGATGTTCCTTTGTATTCTATTGGCCAATATTTTGTTAAGGATTTTTGCATCTATGTTCATTAGAGATATTGGTCTATAATTCTCTACACCTGTGGGGTCTTTTCCCTGTTTGGGTATCAAAGTAATGCTGGCTTCGTAAAATGAGTTTGGGAGCTTGCCGTTCTTTTCTATGTTATGGAATACTTTGTGGAGGATCGGTGTCAGCTCTTCCCTGAATGTTTGGTAAAATTCTGCTGTGTAGCCATCTGGCCCTGGGGCCTTTTTCCTTGGTAGGTTTTTGATGACACTCTCTATTTCTTCCTTCGCTATGGGTTTGTTGAGGTTCTTGATCTCTGTCTCAGATAATCTAGGGATAGATTGTTTTTCTAAATATTTATCCATGTCTTCCAGGTTTCTGAATTCATTAGAATACAAACCTTCATAGTACTTTGTGATTATCCTTTTTATCTTATTGGGGTCTGTTGTTATTGCCCCCGATTCATCCCTCATCCTGGCTATTGATGATTGTTCCTTTCTATCTTTGGTAAGCTTTGCCAGGGGAGTGTCAATTTTATTAATTCGTTCATAAAACCAGCTTCTAGTTGCGTTAATCCTTTGCATTGTTCTTTTGTCTTCCCACTGGTTTAACTCTGCCCTGATTTTTATTATTTCTTTTCTCTTGCTATTGGAGGGGTAGTTCTGTTGACTCTGTTCTAGTTGTTGGAGGTTTTGTGTTAACATATCTGTCATACGCCTTTCTTCTTTTTTCATGTATGCATTCAGTGATATCAAGCTACCTCTGATAACTGCCTTTGCAGTGTCCCATAAGTTTTGATATGTTGTATGCTCGTTCTCATTAGTTTCTAGAAATTTCCTGATATCCTCTCTGATCTGGACCTTAACCCATTCATGTCGCAGGAGATCGTTGTTTATTCTCCAATCGGTGGCCCTTGCTTTTCTGGGTGCCCTCCTATTAATCTCCACCTTATGGCATGGTGGTCTGAGAAAGACGTCTGGATAAAATCTATGTGTTTGAATTCACTCAGGCTGGCCTTGTGCCCCAGCATGTGATCTATTCTTGAGAAAGATCCGTGTGGATTGGAGAAGAATGTGAAACCTTTTGCTTTTGGATGAAAGGCTCTATAGATGTCTATCAGGCCCTGTTGCCTAATTACATTGTTTAGCTCTCTGGCCTCTTTGCTGAGCTTCTTTCCCTGTGACCTGTCTTTCTCTGATAGTGGAGTGTTGAAGTCCCCCACTATTATTGTTGTTTCCGTGATTTCTTCTGTCATTTTTTTAATAGTTTGTTTGACGAAATTTGCCGCACCATTATTAGGTGCGTAAATATTCAGTATGCTTATTGCTTCCTGGTTTACTGAGCCTTTGAGCATTATGTAATGTCCCTCTTTGTCTCTTTTTATGTTTTGGATCTTGAGATCCATTTTTTCGGAGATTAAGATAGCCACTCCTGCCTTCTTGGAGTTACCATTTGCTTGGTAAACTTTCTGCCAGCCCTTTATTCTCAGCATATGCTTGTCTGCTTGCTTAAGGTGTGTCTCTTGCAGGCAGCAGATTGATGGGTTATGTTTTCTAATCCAATCCTCCAGCCGCTTTCTTTTAACATATGAATTGAGCCCATTTGTATTCAAAGTGATTATTACAATCGCTGGCTTCATGGTTGCCATATTCTGTTTTGTGTTTTGCGTCTTTACCTATCTTCCTTCATATCAGTGTACTGCGTTTGAGTGGAGGGTTTCTATCCTGTCCTCTTTTCCATCTGAGACCGTGTTGTCCTAGTACGTGTTGCTGGCATGTTGGCTTCTAGATGGAGATGGGCTATATGGTGGTCTCCTGGTGGTTCTAGTTGGAGCTTGATCTTCTGGCCATAGTGAGTCAGCCAGTATGTTCTGCAGGGTCGGGTGACTTGCAGTATATTTTTTGAGTTCTTCCTTGTCCTGGAAGACCCTTATCTTACCCTCTATCTTAATGGATAACTTGGCAGGGTATAGGATTCTGGGGGAGGCATTTTTATCTTTCAGTTTTTGGAAGATGTTGCTCCATTCTCTCCTCCTCTTCATGGTTTCTGCTGATAAGTCTGAGCATATTCTTACCTGCGCTCCTTTGTATGTGACTGTCTTCCTTTCTCTTGATGCTCGTAGAATTTTCTCTTTTTCCTCTAAGTTGGATAATTTTACAATTATATGCCTTGGCGTGTTCTTCTTGGTGTTTAGCTTAGCCGGTGTCCTCTCTGCTTCCTGTATGAGAGTCGGATTCTCCTTTGTTAGGTTGGGGAAATTTTCTTCCAGGAATTCCTTTGCTATCTTGGCGGTCGATTTGTGTGTTATGTTGTGTTCCGGTAGACCGATTATTCAAATATTATTCCTCTTCATAGCATCTGTCATTGATCTCAGGCTGTCTTCTGTTTCTTTAATTTTCCTGTCTGATTGTTTTTCTCGCTTGCTTCGTTTGGTTTGAGCGTCCTCTAGTTCACTGATACGGTTCTCAGCCTCCTCAAGCCTAGATATAGCTTCTGTGACCTTTTGTGTGGCCTCTGCTACCTCCTCTGTTAATTTCTGCAGTTCCTTTTGGTGGATAGTATTCATCCCCTCTATTGTGGACTTCATCCCCTCTATTGTGCATTTCACCCCTTCTATCGTTGCATCCTTATTTTGGTTTGCTTCTCTTAGCTCCTGTATTACTGCAAGCAGAGTTCTGAAGATTTCCTTTTGTGGCTGATCTATATCTGTTTCTTCTATGAGTGACGTTAGGTCTGTTAAAGTGCCTCGTTTTTCTGATTTTTTTGTTGGGAGTGATGTGGTCTGTTGATTTTTCCTTGATCCTTTAATAGGCCCCATGCTTCTGGGAGACAGGAGTAACCTTATTGTGTGGAGGCTCAGACCACTGTGCCATCTCCTGGGGTGGCTGGTGCCGTCTGTGGCAGGCTTAGGGCTGGCACTGGGGACCCAACAGGGCCCCAGGTGGTGAGAGCTGGCTGGAGCTCACTGACGGCTCCTCAGGGACTGCAAAGCCGAGACCCAGGCTCCACTGCAGGTGGAATGTTTGATCTGCCCGGGCTGTGAGCGGGCCCGGGGAGGCCACTCGGATAGCTGCGCAGGCAGCTGCGCAACACTTCAGGGAACAATGGTGTTCGCTCTCCGCCCTTTTAGTGCGAAACCGCAGGGGGCAATGGCGCCCTTCCTCCGCTCAGGCTCAGAGTCGCGGCCGCCGGGGTCCCCGCAGCACCCTGGGGAGGGCACCTACTCTTGTGCCTTGCGCAGGGAGGGGCCCTTGGTGGGCAGACTCAGCAGCGTGGGGCGCGGCGCTCCGCGGAAGCTCAGGGTCCGGGACAGGCGCGGGTTGGGCTATGGCTCCTGTTGGCGGGAAGTGCTCAGCGCAGGGTCCCCGCCAGGAGTGGAGCTGGTGCTAGGCTGCCAGGGGTGGGCGGGGGCGGGCGGGGGTGGGAGGCCGGCGCACGGAGGGCAGGTTGAGGGGTCCGCGGCAGCAGTGCGGGTGGATGGTCCCCCGTGGGGGTTGCCAGACAACCCGCGGGTCTGCTACCCTGAGCTTGGATGAATGGAGGGAGGGACGTGGGCCCGAGGGCAGATCGTTGCCCTGCGGGGAGAGGGGAACTGCGGGAGAGGAAAGCTTCTCTCCCAGTGGGGATCCGCGAGTGGGGAGTGGGCCGCTGGAGTAGGGGAGCGTGACCTGCTGCGCCTGTCTAGGCAGGGCAGGCAAGCGGCTCTGGGCTGGCGTCCGGTTTGGGGATGGAGCCTAGGCCGGTCGCCAGTGAGCTCACGGCAGCTTAGTGGCCAGAGATGTCCCACTAGTCCGGTCCTCTTTCACCTAGACCCCTGCTCCGGACAAATACGTGGGGTAGGACTGGGGTGCTGTCCCAGGGGGATATTTCACTCACCAGACTCTTACTATTCAGCTACCTGGTCGCCAATCCCGCTTTGTTTGTAGGAGCTCTCAGAGTATGCCGGTGTCCCTGTCGGCCATCTTCCCCAGCTCCCAAACTTATTTTTCTATGCTGACCTTATAACCTGTGAAATTGCTTAACCTTTCAATTAGTTCCAATAATTTTCTACTAGGACTTTTGGGCTTTCTATGTTTAGAGTAATATAGTCAGCAATTATAGAGAGTTTTACTTCTTTCCTGTCATTTTGAATGCCTTTATTTTACATTATATGATTGATAGCTATAGTTATGGGTTATAGCACCATGTGAAACAAGATTGGTATTAAATGGTATCCTTATATGGTTCCAATTTGAAAGGTGAATGCTTTTGTTTCCTCTCCATTGAGTGAAATGTTTGTCATTGATATTTCACTTTGCTGTTTTGAGTCTGATTAAATCTGTCTGAAATCACAGCAACACTAGATAAAACAGAAAGGAGCATAGGTCTTACTTCATCCTCACAGTTGTCATGTATGAGGCCTTTGTTACAGTTACTGTGCCATTCTATGATGTTAAAGGTCATCCTTATGCATTATCAAGCACAATATCTGGAAACATGTTAAAAGTCCTGAGATGAAGTAATCACACGCTTACTAGTTAGAATTAAGCATTATAATGTCAAACATTATGCTCACTGTCATGGGATTGGAATATCATGGCTTTCACACTCAGAGATGGAGGTGAGCTGGACTAGTGTGCAGCTGCATCATGATGTGAAACTTAAATTGGTCTGCTAACCTCCAGTAATGAGATAACTTTGTTCTGGAATGATCATGCTCAAGTAATGCCATACCCATCTGCATGCAAAACTGAACTAATTCAAGGAATTCCCATGGCAAAATATTAGCTTGTCATGTGCTTGAATTCCTGGATCATATGGAAAATCAAGAATCATTTTTGAAAAAGCTTATTCTCCTCAGCAAATTCTGGCCCAGAGAGGTCAAGTGACCACCAACTTGTGCTTGAATTTCCCCCATTGACATATGCAGTTTAACCATACAGTAAATGACTGGTGTCAACTCTAAGAATGGAGAAAAATGTTTGTGATCTTTGATATCAATGAGAACAAAATCTGAATGGGCATAACATTTTTAACATGTATAACTAGAGATAGTGCTAGTGATTTTATGGGCAATAATATGAAAAATATTCCAAATTCAGAAAATATGTGAGTGTTGGTATTAAATTCAAGGTTGTGATCCCTGAGCAGTTTGTGGGGAATCATAAGTAAAGCATAAATAGAGAGGAAGACTTTGGTTGTATGTGCTCAAATTTCAGGTGACCCAGAGTCCTCTGGGTAAGGGACATTTAAAAATGTCTGTGCTTATTCCACAAATTTTGAGGACCTGTATGGACTTCATTTAATCCAGAGTGCCTTTAGGTCTCAACTCAACATATTTTGGTTCAAGATATGAAATACTGTCCTTGGCTCATATCCTTACTTTGCCCTATTAAACAATTATTTCCCACTCCCTTCTCTGATGTAACTTTTCACTTTAAGTCATGGCACTTGACAGGTTTTACACTCTTTGGAATGCTCTCTGCCAAACAAAGGGTTTCTCTTCAGAATCTTGCAGTTCTTATAGAGTACAGAGTTACAACCTTGTCTTTTCTGGGGCTCAACTTTTCTGGGTAGCAGCTTCTTCTTACACTGAGGTTTTCCTTAGCCATCAGGTAGTGGGATGTAGTGATAGTGGTGCTTGTAAGAGCGGTGGGGTTTGTGATGATCATGGCCCAAATCTGGAAAAGACCGGGCTGATTCACATCAGTAGGAGGCCAATGCCTACTGGAGACATCCTGCCAGAGCCTCAGGGCATCTGTGCCTTAATAAAATACAGAGTCCGAAGTGGAGGACATCTTGTAGACCCCACATCTGGCTTATGACCACCTGACCTTAGGGATATGGACTGAAGTACACCCACCAACACTTGAGCATTTCCTCAAGCATTCAAGGGGTTTTGTTGGATGTTGTTGCAATTTACATTCAAGAAACACAAGGAAATATATGTAGGCAAGGAATAGGTGGGAAATGGTGCTGAATGACATCATGGAAGAGTTGGATATTTGAGGCATCATCAACCCCCAACTCCTTGGAATTGGTCTGGTATTAATATTACTAAAACATATTATTACCACATAGGAAAATTACCAAGGACTTTGAGGAGGTTGATTAAAAGTCATCCGTGCATAAAGAAAAATTGGGTTTTGGAGAGTGTGAGGTAATGGGAGATACTCTGGGGTGTACCTGCTGGTTCCAAGGAACCCTATACTGCCCAATCTCCAATGTACAGGATATATAAGAGCCTCAGTCAGGGCAGGAGCAATGAAGGGCTGAAGGGAGAGAATACTGGGCTCAGAAATGCTGGGCTTTCCTTTGTCCATTCGCACATACCTTTTAGTTGAAGTGCTCTCTCATTGCAGACTAACACACAGATGAGTTCAAAAGAAGAATTACCCTACAATGGCTCAGAAGAAAAAAAGGAGCCTCTATTTATAAGCATAAGTCTCCCTGCTATGCAAATCATTCTTCAGGCACACGTTTAAAATCCCACAACTTGGGCACTGAAAGCTATCAGTTCTCTTCTGACAGGGCTGTCTATCTCTTGGGAAAGCACAGCTGAGGGCTAAAGATGCTGTTGCTATGTGTTCTCCTGTGCCTGGTGACAGTTCCCCAAGGTGAGGGTCTCAGATGTCGGTGTTGAGTCTATGTGGATGGTTGTGACTGCAAGTGACTGACAGAGATCAATTATCTTTATTTACAGAAGTTCTATCAGAGATGCAGCTTCAGGATTCAGGTCCAGGACTGGTGAAGCCCTCCCAGAAGCTGTCCCTCATTTGCACTGTCTCTGGTGTCTCCATCACAAGTAGGAGTTATGACTCGAGCTGGATCCACCAGACTCCTGGGAAGGGGCTGCAGTGGATGGGAAGCTTATGGTATAATGGTGGTACAAAATATAACCCGTCCTTCCAAAGCTGACTCTCCATCACCAGAGACACATCGAAGAATCAGTTCTTCCTGCAGCTGAGTTCTGTGACTGCTGAGGACATGGCCCTTTATTACTGTACAAGGAACACAGTGAAGTGAAGTCAGTGTGAACCCAAACACAAAACTCCCCTGCAGGGAAGACACTGGGCAGTAGGGGGCGTGCAGGACCCACTGAACATGGACACCCAGCCCTAGAGAAGCAGGCAGAGGTGAATGAAGGAGGATTTCCTGTTGGAATTAGGGCTTCCTCGCTCAGCTTTCAGCATCCCCAGAACAGGTTTCTCTTTTTCCCCCCCCCTAAGTGTTCTTCTCACTGCAGGCTTCGAAAGAGGAACTAGAATTCTCTGTTTGCAGTACAAATATTAAAAGTGACAATGATCCTCCATTGTCATCCTATGTGATTCATTTTCCTTCTTGACAAGCAGATTATCGTGGTCATTCTCACCCTGTTAGTCAAAGTATGTTGACGATGAAATACAGACATTTATAGATTCATGAGTAAAATGCATGATTTTAAAAGGCCTGAGCTCATTGCTCTATTAAAACCCAGGATAACACATCTCTGGATGTGTCTCTCTGCAATGTGCACTGTGGATACTGATTGATTAATATTCTTATGTCTGAGAAAATAATTGCAGTGACTTCTGATGCTAAACTTGTGACATGACTTTTGTGAAATTGCTCTTTGGGGTCATAATGAAGCGAACACTCAATGGAAGGACAACTTTGATTCCAAAATAAAGTAGCAGATGTGTCACAAGAAGAGGAAATGGCAGACCAGTATCTCAGAATGCTCTTTAGAATTGAGAATAATGAGACTTCTCACATATTTTGAATATGTTTTCAGGGCAACCAGTTCCTAGAGAAGAACATCCTCTATTGTAGAGTGTCAGCAAAATATAAGAATACCCTGAATTAGATGCACAGACGGGGGTGGCTGCAAAAATGGTCTCAGACTTAGGATCAAATGAGGACGGTTCAGGACTTCTCAGTTTATGTATTTGTGCTGTTGTACACGGAGGCACGGAGCATAAAACTTACTCAAATGTAATCAACAACATCCCTGATAATGAGTTGCAGGAATTGAGATTAATTCTGTTAGCCAAGTGTGAATACCTAAAATATTACTATAATACACCTTTTCATATTTACTATTTAACATTTGATACGTATACCATTCCTTATTAAGTTTACCTATACGTAGTTTAATATTTCCATTTTGATACACTTTTGCTTATTCTGGGTTTTAATACTTTCTGGATTTTTTTTTCATGTAGGGGTTTATACCTGTTGTATTTTGTCATTGTTGGTAGCCTTTTTTATTCCCTCTTATGTCTTTTTCTGTTTTTTGATTTATGAAACCCAAGATGGGGAAATCTACAGAGATAATAACTAGAATAAGGGTTCCTGGGGCCACAGTAAGGGAAATGGTGGTAAAATGGAATGTGATTGGTAGATTTATGTGCCAACCTGGCCAATAGGAACATGTGGTATTAATAAGGTTGCAGTTTGATTGGAGAGCAAAGAGATAAATGGCTCAGAAAGGTCACTGGTATCTCTCTTGCTCTCTGATAATCAGACCAGTGTGTGGCTGCCTTAGCTTGTTCTCTTCCTCAACTCCTAAGCTACACTGCCTTTGGGGCTGACAACCTGTAGATCATGTCGCTAGAGCTTGAGTTTCCTTTGAGACTAGCTTCGCCACGTTGCTGTTGTAGACATCACTTGAGCTTGGGACTGTTGGAACTTGTCATCCTGATGATTGTTGTTCACCCACCCTGCTGTTTGCTGCCTGTGGCCAGACTGTCTGCATTGCTCTATGGAAGACTCAGCTCTCTGCTTCCTTGATCCTGGACCCAGTGGTCGTTGTGAGTTGAACGCCTTCCAGTATATTATTTTTCCCATGGAAATGAATTGAACTGAGCCCTCTACACTGCTGTGTGGCCTAATTAACTGTTATATTCACACACACACACACACACAATCATAAGTATCCTGGTTTTGTTTATCTAGAGAACCCTGTCTAACACAGGGAGCTAATGTAAAGGATTTCAAGAAGGAAGAAAATGTTTTCAAACAGGTTGTGGTAGCAATTGTGAACACAGCTTGATAAGACTGAACGACAGAATGGTATGATGTCTAGATTTGATTCTAATAAAATGGTTTGAATGAGGGGAAAAAAAGAAAAGGTTTAAGGATCTTATTTGCTGACAAAATGATTTAAAAGGTTTTTATTTTGTATACTTCTGAAAATAACTTCTTAAAATATTTCATATGAAAAATGTACTTAATATTGATAACATGCTGTTTCTAATACATATTTCATAATAAATTTTGCCAATTTCTCAGTTTAAAAAAGGCAGTGTCTGAAAATGAGGAGCAGCTCTATTCTGTCCTAGAGGGTCGCTATGAGTCAGAATTCACTTGCTGCTAGTGTGTTATGGTAATTGAGTTTCTCAATTTGTATCTTATTTTGGTTGCTGATCTCCATTAGTTTTTTTTTCTGTGTATTCTGTATTTTGTCTAATCATAGTTAATATTATTGTCAGGAATTGCTCAATTCTTTCCATTATCCTGGTCTCCAAAGAAATTATTACATTCTGTTTTTATTTTAATTATGCCCTTTTTTTCTGTAACATCATTTATACTATTATGTATAATATTTTAATAACATGTTAATGGGTTTCCTTTTAAATATACATTTTATTGGTTGTTCTTCAATTTTCTATGTAACTTTATACAAATAAACTTATTTATCCTTCCAGTTGATTTATTCCTTTTTATATATCATTTTATTGGGGTCTTGAACAGCTCTTATAACAATCTATACATATATCCATTGTGTCAAGCACCTTTGTCCATATATTGCCATAATCATTTTCAAAACATATTCTTTCTACTTGAGCCTTTGGTATCAGCTCATTTCCCACCCACTCCCACCCTCCCTCATGAAAACTTGATAGTTTATAATATTTTTTCATGCCTTACACCAAACGCTGTCTCCCTTCACCCACTTTTCTGCTTTTCGCCCCCCTGGGAGGGGATTATATGTAGATCATTGTGATCATTCCCTCTTTCTCCGCCCCACCTCCCTGCTATCCTCCTTTATCCCTACTCTTATTATTGGTCCTGAGGGTTTTATCTGTCTTGGATTCCCTGTGTTGTGAGCTCTTATCTGTAGCAGTGTACATGTTTTGGTCTACCAGGATTTGTAAGGTAGAATTGGGGTCATAATAGTGGGAGGGGAGAGCATTAAATAACTAGAGGAAAGTTCTATGTTTCATCGGAGCTATACTGCACCCTGACTGGGTCATCTCTTCCTTGTGAACCTGTGAGGGGATGTCCAATCTGTAGACAACTGGACAGTCCCTTATTTTGTAGTGTAAGGTCATCATAACATTATATTTCTGTTGAACCAATTGAGAAGTCGCCAGCAAAACACAGTTTACACAGAAGCGTTGGATGCAACAGCAGTTTGCTCTCACAGAGAAGAGATAGAGCTAGCTCCTCATCAGGAGTGGGCACAAATCTCCACAGTCAGTGGTTTCACCCTGGGGCCAGTGCAGGGATGGGGGTTTGCAAGTATCCCTCTTTTGTGCTGCAGTTGAAGAACTGTGTTCCCTCCACAACAGCAAAGATAAAGAAATGGGTTTATGCTATGAGCTCAAATCTGCAGGAAATAGTGAGTTTGTTTTGTTGTTGCTGCTGTTTTGTGTGTTCCATGTAATGTTCATAACAATCAGTTTGGGGACTGTTAGCATGGGTTCAGCCGAAGGTAGAGGGGGTAGGCTGTAGGACACCAGACACTAAGGAGTGTTTTTGAATACAGAAGCCCTGGAAAGGCAGTCATTCAGCAAGGTCATCATACCCCAGTAGCCAGACTGACAATTTGATGCTAATCATGTCTGGTTCTGTCATGGACTCCAGAGAAGGAGGCAACAGATTGTCAACTTCCCCAATTTCCAATTCCTATTGGAGTTTATCTCAGGTATATTTTGTTGTTGCAGGTAACACTCTTGAATTTTTGTTTTATGTTTTTCTGTTTTACAGTAGATAAAACTTGGGATTGATAAACATATAGAGAAAGCAAGTAGATTAAGGGTTTCGGTGGGTGGTGGCATGGGAGGACATAAACGGGAACTGAAGTCAAGGAATTCAAGAAGGAAGATGATGTTTTGAAACGGATTGTGGTAGCAATTGTACAATACTGCTTGATGTGAGTGAACTGTGGAATGATATGATATCTCTATTAGTACCCAATAAGATGGTTAGGAGGAAAATTAAATAAAGATTATTTATTCCATTGCTAGAAGTTTTTTGTAAATTCAAGTTCCTGGCTTATATCAAAATCTCTTTTACTGTTCATTATTTAAATGTTTGTTTGTTTTTTGAATGTTGTTATACTGGGATGAATTTCCATCAGTTTATAATTATGTGTGACTATCTGTCACTTATTTTTTCATGATACACATATGTAACAAAAGGCCATTTGTAAAATTCTTCTCATGCATAATTCAGTAACATTAGATTATCATTGTGTTAAACAATTACCAATATTTGCAAAGTTCCCTATCATACGTATAACACAAACCCAGACAAAAGAATTCTGGCTTGATAATTTCCTCCTTAACATGGAATAAATAGCTATAAATCTAATACTTCAATTACTTTGAATAAAAGTCTGCTTCAAAAACTTTCGCTCCACCTTTGGAAAGAATAAAGCCTAAACTCTGTTCAATGTCTTTCAGTCAGATATCTTTTTTAATGAATACTTTGTTGTGGCATATCAAATCTAATATAAATATCAATATCTATAGATCATACTTCCTTCCACTACAGCCAACTCAACCAATTCAGAGTGCTTGCAACCTTCAGGCCTCCACAAAGCTTTCAGTGTGTGGGAGAATCAGTGTGAGACCGGGCCTAAAACTAACCTCAAGAAGAAAGCTGTCCTGCAGGGGTGTTAGAGACCCACCCCCTCCTGGAGCAAGTGAAGAAAGAAGTGAGGACAGGAGCCTGGGTAAGGACTGCAGTGGCTGGTCAGCGAAAACTGCTGTGCTGAGCACTTTGGTAGCTCTACTGCCCATGGCAGGAAACCAGCTGAGAGAACTCCAGGGAACACCTCTGACAATGAGCACGAATGCTTTGGATCAGAGAAAATGTTTCTCTGTGGTCCCCAAAAGGTGGAAGACAGTGTAAGCTCATTGAATACCTCTCCTGTATGTGTGATGGGATGCTGTCAGCAGGGGGCTCTCAGAACACATTGAGCCCAACATACACGTGGGTACTACCATATATACTCGTCTATAAGCTGAGATTTTCAGCACAAAAATGTGCTGAAAACCTGGAGTTCGGCATATACATGGGTCAGTGGTACCCCAGTGAGATGTAACATTTCGCTGCACCCTTCACCCCCTGGTAATGGGATGAGCGCCCGTTATCTTGTGGGTGATTGCCGTTTGTCCACTGTTCATTCAAAGTCGCGTTGACACTGCAGGTCTTTGAATGTTTGTTTACTCACATTTAACCAATCACAGCCGTCCTAAGATATGGACAGCTCCAATTGGCAGAAGCACCCATACTGATTCACTTTCGCTGGCAGCTGAACTGGTAAGGATGTTTCTGTGGCTGTGCTTTGTCTCTCCCCTCTGGTGTCTATGCTAATTTACATCCTGCATGCCCCATCTACACAGACTCCCTCCTGCCCCTCCTACCATCTAACGCATCATGTAGGGGGTGGGGGGCAATACCATGAAAAATCTTTTTCAAAGTCTTATTTTTTTATCCTATTAGATATGGATACTCTTCAACCAAAACAAAAACGCCAGTCATATGAGCCTGGTTTCAAAATGAAGGTTGTGTGAAGAGCAGAAGAGAGCAATAACAGTATTGCAAGTAGTGAATTCTATGTTGATGAAAAGCAAGTAAGGGAATAGAGGAAAATGAAGGCTGACTTGAAACAGATTCCAAAGCTAAAAAAAGCTCATTGTGGTTTAATTTCTTTTTGTGGGGCTCTAGAGAGTGAATTGCATAAATGGATTATGGAGTATCATCAAAATAGTTACTGTGTAACACGCATGGGAATCCACATACGTGTTCTACAGATGGCTAAGGATGACAAATATAAAGCACCAGACATTGAAAAATTTGTTGCATCAGAAGGATGGTGTACCCACTTCATGAATAGGTTTGGCCTACTATGTTTGAGACAAAGAACAAAGATTTCCCAGAAATTGTCACAAGACCTTGAAGAAAAAATTATGTCATTCCAGTCATTTATTATAAAACAAAGAAGGATTTATAACTTTGACCTGGCAGATATTGGGAATGTGGATGAAACTGCCATAACTTTTTATCTTCCAAGCAACAGAACTGTGGCAAGTTTAGGAGAAAAAAAGACATTTTTCTCAAAACCACAGGAAATGAAAAAAACAAACAAACACTTTACAGTTGTTCTATCATGTTTGGCTAATGGAACTAAGCTCCACCCTGTCATTATTTTTAAAAGGAAGACTTTGCCTAAGAAGATCAATTTCCCACCAAGAATTACTGTGCATGCACATGTTAAAGGCTGGATGGATGAAGACGGAACAAAAAAAAATGGCTGTAAGAAATTTGGAACCGATGACCAGGAGCAGCCTTAAAGAAAAAGCCATCACTACTTGTTTGGGATATGTTCAGAGCCCAACTGTCGGATGACATTAAAAAAAAAAAGGCAAAATCTATTAAAGTTACTTTAGCCGTTATTCCAGGTGGGCTTACATCTGTACTGCAGCCTTTGGATGTATCTTTGAATAAACCTTTTAAAAACCATGTGTGAAGGATGTGGCATGAATGGATGTGATCTGGCCAAACCTGACTAACAAAAGGATGAAATCTCATGAAGCCTGACAGAGTTAAAAGCAAAGTGGTTTCTAGATGCATGGGAAGACATTCCAGAAGATATGTTGTGATGTGCCTTCCAGAAATGTAGTATTAGTAATGCTAATGGCAGTGAAGACTGTGTTTTGTGTGAAAATGACAGCAGTGATGGTGATGACGGCGATCTCAGTGAGGAAAGCATCTATGATGACCTCACACCAGCTGAAGCTCTGCATTAGGATACGGATGATGATGAGGAATCCAGTTTTGAAGGATTTTACTCTTTACATTTTAGCTAGGTTGCTGATTGAACTCAGGGAATAGTACCCTTAAGGTATCATTGTTCATACCTTATTGTTTTTGTTGAACCTATTTTCCACTTACTGTGTTGGTTTACTAATGTTAAATGACTTGTTGTCCTTTTATTTGTTTTTTATTTAAAATAAATATTTGAATACATTACCCCCACTGATGTCTCAATTTTTAGTAATTTTATTTTCACTTGTTTTGATTATTGAAATTCACCAATAGCTTCTGCATTTTCCAGCCTAGGCTTATACTCGAGTCAATCAGTTTTTCTGGTTTCCCAGGTAATAATTAGGTACCTCGGCTTATACTCGGGTCAGCTTATATTCGAGTATATACAGTAATTTTTCCTTTGGGGAGGAAAAATTACTGTATTTCTGTGGTTTCTTTTAACACCATAAACAACCTTGTTGTTAGGGTTTTTTGTTTGTTTTAATTCAATCTCTAATTCTGTATGAAAACTTCGAAGTACCCTTTACTCCTTTCCAAATATTCTGCAATATCCTAGGGGAAAGGAGCTTTAGGGATGACAGATAAGTGTTTCCCTTTGTGCTCAGATGTGTGACGAGATTCAGGAAAGCCCAGCCTTGATTCCATTATGTTGTGATTATGTTAGAAAGGGTTCTCTAGATGAAAAAACAAACAAACCAGAACATATGATTATACATCAATATCTATCAATTTCTCTCTATTTATATAACATAAGAAATAAACAGTTAATCTATAAAGCAGCGCAAATGGCTCAGTGCAACTCACTTCCCTACTGGCAGTCCTTCAGGTCTTGAGGGCCACAGGGTAGTCCTCTGTAGAGCAATTCAGATTATCTTGGCACAGGCAGCAAACAGCAAGGCAGTTGACAGGATCCAACAGTCCCAAGCTCAAGCGATATTACTCCAGTAGTGTGGTGAAGCAGTTTTGAAGGAAACTCAAACTAAAGCAACACAGTCCATGGGTTAGGTGTCCCACAGGTAGTGTAGTTTGTAAATTGAAGCAGAGAGCAAGCTATGGCAACCACACACTGATCTGATCATCACAAAGCAAGAGACAAGAAAGGTGAGGCTCACCAAGCCATTTACCTCTCTGCCCTTCAATTAATCCAACGTGTGTTCATTGGCCATGTTGGCACAATAAACCTACCTATCACAATGAGGATATTCTCTATAATTTCACCATAGCATCTGGGTAATTATGATAGTAATGGATGTAAAGCAACATTAAACATAAAATATGAACAAATGTTCATATGATTGGTAAAGTGAAAACCTGAGAGAGAGGACTATGTTCTCCCAAAGACAACATCCCCATCACCATGTAATTCCCAGAGCCAGGGGCCTCCATTGATCCCTTTTCAACTTTACATAACTATGTGCCTCCCACATGCAAATACATAATATGCAGCCATGTGAAACCACAGCACATGTACTTAAATTCGTATTCTTTCTCACCCTGGAGAGCATTTTCTGGGCGTCATGAATCTTATCCACATGAACATGAATTATGTGTGGACTTTCCTTTTTCTGGTGGAGACTCTGGCTGGTGAGTGCTTCAGGGATTCACACAGGAAGTCTGGGGATGCAGCATCTGAACACATGACCTACTGTTGCTCTTTTTATCTACAGGTGTCCTGGCTCAGGTCTAGTGACAAGAGTCAGACCCTGGACTGGTGAAGCCTTCACAGGCACTGGCTCTCACTTGTGCTGTCTCCAGATTCTCTTTAACCAGCTCCGATGTCAGCTGGATCCGCCATGATTCAGGAAAGGGACTGGAATGGGTTGGTGATATACAGAGGGGTGCTAGCACACACTATAATCCAGCTCTCCAGTCTCAAGTCAGCATAACCAGGGACACCTCCAAAAGTAAAGTTTATTTAAAACTGAGCTCTGTGAATCCTGAGAACACAGCCGTGTATTACTGTACTAGAGGCACAGTGATGGGAATTCAGTGTGAGCCCAGACACAAACCTCCCAGCAACAGGCCATGGTTTCAGTAGATGCAAGGGCTGAGGTCAGTGATGCTTTCCTCTCAGAAGCTGTGGTTTCCCCACCTTGTCAGCACCTCTCTAGGGACACCATGCACAGACTCAAGAGAAGCTTCATGCCTCTGAACATGATTTATTTTCCTTGGAATGGGCTTTGTCTCTCTTTCACCATCTTCCAAAGACAGATTTCACAGTAATAGTAATTGATGAGATATCACTTTACAACTAGTTAGTTCAGGCAGGTGTCCTCAAACTACAGCCCGCAGGCCACATGTGGCCCACCGAGGACATTTATCTGGCCCGCCAGGTGTTTTTACCCCATTTGTTTTTGACTTCAAAATAAGATATGTGCAGTGTGCATGGGAATTTGTTCTTTTTTTTTTTTAAACTATGGTCCGGCCCTCCAACGGGTCTGAGGGACAGTGAACTGGCCCCCTGTTTAAAAAGTTTGAGGACTCCTGTTTCAGGGTACCAACTAGTGCCATTTGTTGTCAAAGCTATAAATATTTCATGTAGAAAAAAAATTCTCATGTGGAGTCCCAAATTGTCTCTATACCCTCAGATTTATCTTGAACCTTCTTGTAATAAATAATCACAAATGTAGTTTTTTTTTCACTGCCACCAGCAGCACTGTGCAGTTTTATTAACCATTCAAGTACAGTAGCATCTGGTAAAATCGGGACAGAACTGGGATTTAAAAGCAAACAGATATTCAGCATCTAACAGTTTTGAGAAGCCACTACATACTCTTTCACAAACATGTTTCCACGGGGCCAATACAGTGCTAGCCATTCACCCAGCGCACTGAGTGCACCGAAGTAGAAAAGAGGCAACAAGAAAAATAGCTACGTTAGAAACACTCCAACACTTTAGAAAAAAAGAGTCAAACACTTTTTGTTTCTCCCCTTTAGCCCCTAAAACAACATCACATGGTCTGGATCTACCTATTTACGTCCTACGTTGGCTTCTAGTCTTTGTCAGGAGGGAAATAGTAATAGTAGTAAAATGACACTGGCCAGCACGGTCTTTGGATCTCAAGGAGGGAGGGGAGAAAGTCAGTCCTCAGGACAAGCTAGTCGGCTGCAGTCTCATCGGCGGGGTCTTTGCATTCCTTGTTCTTCCGCACTTCTTCCACGTGCTTGTCCTTTTCTCCCAAGCGCTCCAGCTTGGCCACCATTTGTGCTTCTCGGTTCTCTTTGTTGGCTTCCATTTTGTGGGTCAGCTTCTCCTC
The DNA here is from genome assembly GCF_050624435.1 of Tenrec ecaudatus. Classification (NCBI taxonomy): domain Eukaryota; kingdom Metazoa; phylum Chordata; class Mammalia; order Afrosoricida; family Tenrecidae; genus Tenrec; species Tenrec ecaudatus. Next base: position 393,293 of record NW_027459024.1, read on the forward strand.
GGCCATCTTGCTGAAGTTGTTGTTCTCCTCGATTGCTTTCTGCAGCACCTCCTTCTCGTGCTCCCGCTTCCCGGCCAGCTGCTTCAGGACCTCCGCCTCATGGGACTTGCGTCTTTCTTCTGCAGCTTCTAATTTCTTCTGAATTTCCTCCAGGGAAAGGTCCTTCTTCTTTGGAGGAGAAAGAGGGAATTCTGGGATGGCCTCTTTTGAACGGGGGCTGAGTATCAGCTCAAAGGCCTGGCCAGAGGCCCACTTCTCCAGTTCTTTCACCTGGATATCAGAAGAAGCCATGGTGAACAGAAGACAAGAGACTGGCAGTGTACGCTCTGCAATCCACTGGGAAGGAAAGCCCTGCTCGGTCCGAGCCGCCTGGCCACACTCTCACAAATGTAGTTTTATGCAATCATTTTGGCTTAGAAGGCCCTAGAAAATATTGTCTATCCAAATATTGTTGTTTGAAAGCAAATAATTATTAAGAAGATCCTCAAAAAAAGAAAATAAACTCACCCAAAAGTGAAAGACCGCATACAAAGTATATATATATATATATATATATATATATATATATATATATATATACACACACACATTCTAATATGACACAAGGATGGTGATACTTTATTCACATACTTTGGACATGTTGCCCAGAGAGGCCAGTCCCTGGAGAAGGCCATCACGAGGGCAGTGACAAGGAGGAAGGCCCTCCAGGAGATGGATTAACAATGGCTGCAACAATGAGATCAAATGTAAGAACAGTTGTGAGGACAGTGCAGGACTGGGCAGTGTTCTGTTCTTTTTGTGCTTAGGGATGCTTTGAGTAGGAACCAACTTGATGGCACCTATCAACAACAAATTCATAAACTGTGCTAAGTACTCTAGAATGTCCACCTTTTTTAGATTTTAAATAGAGAGGCTATCTACAGAGAAATCCATCTACTATAAAGATCGATAGACTGTCAAAATCCTATACAGGGTTGCTATGAGTTGGAGTATACATTAGGGCAGTGGGTTAGATGTAAAAATATTGATAGACTGCCTTTTCCACTGAAAAGTAAATGTTATTTATTGAAAATCTATTAGGAGCCAGGTAATATTCTAGGCACCCTAGTCATCCAGGATGAAACAATAAGTAAGGAGTAAAAAACTTCCTTTCCTCATGGATTGCCCATTGTAAATGCTCTTTATCACACTGAATATTATCAGCCCACTATAGAGCACTCTAAGCTGCATAAAGTCTTAATTTTCAACCCAAATAAATTACTCAAGTTTGAAAAACAAAACAAGAACAAATTATAAACCTAATATTTCCTGACAGTGTCCATTTATGTCTATGTAAGTCTCAAGTCAGTGTTTTCCTTTTTCGAACACTTTCTGAGGTACTCAAATCACATTCTTTTAAATGTCCTTTGCATTTGGGAGACAAAAGGAAGACTGAAGGATTATATCAGGGGTGCAGAGTGCGTGAAGTAAGCTTTCCTTACTTGCAGTCATTGGTACTTTCAATATCCTACCCCCAAGCCATCATTTTCAGGTCATCGATTTTCCTGCAAACTTCCTACTCATTGTCTAGCTTTCACAGGCATATGAGGCAGTTGATCCTCAAGTGACATCACACAATATGTAACATAGGTTCTCAGAGCAGATGTATATATAAAGAAGACTTGGTGGTGAGTGGACTAAGCATTAGTTGCTAAACAAAAGGTTAGCGGTTCAAACCCAGCAGCTACTCCTTGGGAGTAAGTTTAAGTATTGTGTGCCGATAAATATGGAAAGCTCTGGAAACCTAAAGAACAGTTATATTCAGTTCTACGGGTTTGCTATGAGTCTGAATTGACCCAATGGCGGTAGATTTACACTTTGAGGCAGAAGTTGTGTGTTTGCTTGATTGCTTGTGTGATTCATTCAGTGATTGCTTATTTTTTCTCCAGTACAGAAAGTAATGGCATCCACCCTGATTCTCCTACCAACGATATCCCAGGTAAACACAGGCTAGAAATTGTACATTTCTACTTGGTCTAGCATTTTAACTCAAGTAAATCAACCAACAAAAATGTGTAAGAATAAAAATAAATAAATCTCCAATGTGAAATGTGAAGGCCCAAAGGTACACTAGTAGTGAATTTGCAGAAGGTCCTAAGTTGCTCTGGGTTTGGATCTTTGGTTTTCTTCTAGAATCATGTCCATGTGAAACACTGATATATGAGGTGCTAAAATCTGGAGGTCCGTGGTCTTTAAAAAGCCTGGTCTGCAAAAGCAAAGTGGAGGAGAAATTAAAAAGTTGACGAAGAACGCTGAGGTCAGATGCCAACAAAGATGAAAAAAACACACGATGAGTGAGACACATGCCAGTGGAGTGAAACAAAGAGGCAGCAGAAAGAAGGGTATGGAATGAACTGGCTTTTTTTGGAACAAAAGGCCAGGCAGGCGGATCAGGAGGATCTGAAGCATGTACATGCAGTGAGTGTCTCATCCAGATCAGGGGTCCCACATCCCCGCTCTACAAAGTGCCTTCAGCAGGTCAGGCACTCGGTGAGCATATTTTCACCGAATGAAACAGGAAAACTATAGTCCACGTGCTTTTGTGATACTCAAGAGCTACCAAGGCATTTGGAAAGGGAGACAAAGTGCCATTCCATTGCAACGTTGTAAAATGAAAAAAGAACACACATGGTCACAGTAATGGGTGAGGGCTTGCAGGACAATATGACTTCTCTCCCGTTGTGCATGCGCATATGGCTCTAACTCTACATTTTCCACTAGAAATATCAGACTACAGTGGATCTGATGCCATCCATCAATGCTGCATTTTCTGGAATCCAATGAAACTCCCACTGTCGTTATTCCATGTCAATGCAGAAAAACACATAGTGCCACTGATAAACTTTCCATCAGATTTATTATGTTGCACTTTTATTTTTCAACTTTTAGAAGGTAGAAAACAAAAATACACAGATGCTGCATTAGGCCAACTTGGGTTCAGGTGTTGTACTGTGGGTACACACCTTGTAAAGGGAGAGCAGCTATGACAGAAGGTACTTGCTGACCAGATGTGTTGCCTCAACACACAACTGTGTCTACCTCTCTGGCTCAGCTGGTTCATTCCCATGACCTCTTACCACCATGTTAGTGAGGTAGCATGACTTCTTCACTCTCACTGCTCCCTTCAAAAACCCAGAACCCCTGAAAGTGCTCTCTTTCTGAAAGACATCTGCCTCAAGGACGCATGGTCCAAAGAGTTACAAATTATTGCAACGAGGAGAACTTGGAGTAACTAAAGTCACCTTACAGTATTTATAAACACAAGGGGCACATCAGTTACTTATGTTATAATTGTAGTGATTGCCTACTACCCCCTGAATCCTCTTCATTGTCATCCGATGAGTCATCCGATGAGCCACCAGTTAGGCTGCTGTAACTGGTCCTACTGCGCCACAGCAGGTTGCACTGCTCCCATGCAGCAGCCTCTTGGTTCTTTCCATGTGTTTTTGATTCCAATGACTTTAACCTTGTTAACTTGGCCAATGTGTTTGTTACTGGACTGCCAATATCCGGGCCAGCCAGGTGAAGAAAGATCATGCAGTGGTTGGTGGAGTCACTCTCATACACTTGGCCTGTGGTTGGCTTTTTACTCTCCGTGGATACTAACTGAAACTCAGAAGAACCCCTTCTCGGTTCCATCAATGAGTAAGGCATTGAAGAAAGAACTGTACAGTCTACAACACCATCTTTTGGAACTCAGGGGCTCAGTTTTACAGAGCCATCTCCCTCCTTTACTATCTCTTGTTTGGATGATCTGAGTAGCACTTCAGATTCCAGGAAGTCTTGGACTTTCCTGCACTGCCACCTCCATCTTCACTTCAGAATTGAGTTACATCGTAGAGCAGAGTCCAGGAAACTACAAAAAAGATGCAACAGGAAAGCCGCCTGCTCTTTGCTCTGGCATTGCCCTGTCTCTTCTGCACAGAACTGCCCCTTTGGGGTATGAACTACCGCCCTGGTCTCAATTCTCTTGGCTACAGTGACCAGAGACTGGACTTGGAGGCCACCTTTACGTTATCTTCCTTTGCAGATTCCCCTGTAGTGAGCGAGGAACACCATCGGAGCCTGCCAAAGAAAATCCTGCCACCTCCACTGACTTCACCACCACCAAGTCTCTTCACTCATCCACTCCGTCTGGAGAAATGTTCGTCATGGATTTTGTCTTCCTTGTATCCACAATCAAAGCTCATGGAAGCAGCAGTCAAGAGATCAAAAGATATATTAAATGTGGTGAATATTCAATATTCTTCAGAGTATTGAAGAGTCAGAACCTCACTTTAAAGACTAGGTCCACCTGAACTCCCCCAAAAGATTAGATAAAATAACTAATTCAGCATTCTATTGAAGTTGAAGTACATGTGATAATTCTTCAAACACCACTAGTGAATATTATTCAGGGTGAACCTAATACTCACCTTCCATGAAGAAGGGCCAAGTCTGTAGGGAGTTTTTAGGCTATTAGATGAAAAAGGAAACCATCTAGCCTCAGGTGCAGTGAACAATTGTTGATTGCTCATGGAAAGTCATGGTAACCACTCACATAACAAGGGTTGACCTAGAGCAGTGATTCAATTCAATTGCTCCTCCAGGACTTCATTTCTGAATCGTCTTTTTTTTTTTTTTTCAAAATACCTACCAGTAACCTTTCATGACAGTCTTATTGATTAGGACTCACATTTCCTCAATACAAATGCTATTGTTACTATTGCCAGGTTTCATTGGTTTGGTCTTAAATCATCGTGTTGCCATGTACAATAGAACAACACACTGCCTATTCCTGTGTCATCCTCACAGTCCTTGCTATACTCGATCTCATTGCTGCAATCACGGTGACAAGCCATCTAACAGTTAGAATCTGTATGCTACACAGCAGGCTGGGTTTTTCTGTGTGCATTTGTCTATTGGTGTTAGAGCCTCCCGTGGGTTTCTCAAAATAGCCTGTTACGAATGGGTGTCTACTCTTTGTCCTCACTGCCTGTTTACTATTTCCCTGTCCCTAGTTGTTCTGCTCCATTCCAGCTGCAGGAAGCCCTCTGAGGAGTGGCGAAACCTCCCAGATCCTCTCCCTAACCTGTACCGACTCCTCCACACACACCACGATCACTTAGTATTACTGGAGCTGGATCAGCCAATACCTTTTGAAGGAGTCAGACTGACTGTTAACAATAGACCTTGGTTGTCGGAAGAAACTTCACTTCATTCCTGAAGAATTGACCTTCGATCTCCAGAAGTGAGCCCACAAACTCCTTCTCTCTATAGTTAAAGTCTGTGACCACTGAAGACAAGACACTTTTACTGTATGGGATAGCGGAAGTCAGTGGTATCCAGACACAGACTACTGTAAGGAATAGGGCAGGGCTGTACCAGAAAGGTGTGTGTACAACGCACAGGACAAGTGACTCCCCTATGGCAGAAATAAGAGAGGAGATGTCACTTTGTAGTGAATGGGTGACTGGGTGCTAAAAAGTTAAAGATGACATTCTTTTTTTAACATTTTATTAGGGGCTCATACAACTCTTATCACAGTCCATACATATATACATCAATTGTATAAAGGACATCTGTACAGTCTTTGCCCTAATCATTTTAAAGATGGCATTCTTAATGAACAAATCTGTAAAAAAATTCATCAATGTCAAATAAAGGAGGACATATCTTGGAAGACAATGATAAGGATAATAATGTTCACCAACAAGAAACAGACACCAGAGCTATCTATCATCATGTTCACATGAGGAGTAACCATCTGTGCGTCCACACTGAGGATGAAGGATACATTCTGAACTCTCATGCCACAGAGGTTCTCTTTTATGTATAATAGTGTTTAAAAATTTAAAACATTGATATCAAACATTGATAGCTTTTAACTATAGCAGCAGCAGTGCTTCTGTATCACGTGTATAAGCAGCCTTTATAAAAACCTCCATTTTCCTGTGAGGGTGTGTCTGTTTCTTGGGTCATAAGGAGAACCCCAAAACAGGTAGTCCACTCCTCTGCTACTAAGTGGAGGGCCACATGCTAATACAGCTCTCTCTGTGTGCCAGTGAAACCTGTCCTGCTCCTTTCCTGGGAGCTCTGGGCATGAAGCCCCAGTACATTGGGCCTCAGCTATTTCCATTTTCAGCTAACTCAGAGGACACATCATGAATTTTGGACAAAGTTGTGTTTATGTTTTGGCCATTCTACGTGGTAATAATTGAGGAAAATGCTGTGTGGTTGTGTGTAGAATATTGGATGGGGTAGGCAGGGCAGTGACCTTATCACACTGTCTTTGTGATTGCAGGTGTCCAGTGTAAAGTGCAGCTGGTGAAATCTGGAGGTGACCTGAGAAACCCTGGGGAATCTCTGAGACGCTCCTGTGCAACTTCTAGATTCACCTTCAGTGACTATTATATTAGTTGGATTCAACAGTGTCCAGGACAGAGACTGGAACAGGTTGGTTTTATTAAAACTGCAACCAATGGTCAAACAACGGAGGATGCTTCATCTGTGAAAGGCAGATGATTCACTGTTTCTCCCCCCGCTCCCCCCCCCTCCCGATGATAGCATGTGCACCTCAGCCTCACTTGGTCTTCCACAGGGAGAGAGAGAGACCAGAGTTAAGGAGAGAAGGGAGGGGAAGGATGAAAAGGGGAAGGGGAACAGGGGAGTGAGGACCAGGGGAGGGGAAGGGGGAGCAGAGAGAGCTTTTTTATTGCTAATCAAGTCTTATATATCTTTGGGGACATGCAAGCCTCCTAATTGCAGGTAAAGACATATATCACAGGAAGGGATTGCACTAATTGGACTACAGTAATGAATCGGGGGGACGATCTAGGGGTAGCCACAAAATACGACAGGGAGTTATTGGGAGTACACATGTGACAAGATGGGTGGATCTTAGATTCAGAGAACCAGCTTAATTTTGGTTATCACTGAGCCAGTTTGACCTGTTCTCTTGCTCACTATTGAAACCATTATCAGTGGGGTGTGAACCCCACCAACAATGGAGCAGACTGCCTTCAGGGGGAATATCTCTGAGCATCTGACCTCCCACCATATTCTGGAAAATAGCCTCTAATGTTTGGCTTTCCAACTGAAGAGAATAAATGACAATTTATGAAAATGATACTTATGACACACTACCTTGACCAAATCAAACTAGAACCCTTAACATTTTATAAATACATAGATGGTATTAATAAATGCACAGTTGTATTTGTCCACACATTCATACATATTTTAGTGTAGCCAAGAAGAGGTATAGTTTATACAAGTGTTAGTAAAATAAATTCCACATTCATGTGTTTATTCCAAATAAAACATGCTTAAACATGTTTCTGCTATCACTGGCTGTCTGTTGGCCATATTTTCTCAGTAACACACTTAACTTGGTTTCATTGGGTTGACTTAAAATACATCTGTTTGTGTGAGTCAGGAAACAAAGAAAGAAAGAGAAAGAAAGAATGTAGGCCAACAGAAATTCTCTCTTCTGCACACTAGACATTTTTAATTGGATCAAGCATCATAAAGAATATACTGAAAACTTCACAGGTGAGTCAAAGAGGGGGAAAAGTCAACTGGTACAAATGAAGAATCTGGATGACATGAAGTACTGGTGGAAGAAGTCTGTCGAGTTGCCATTGAGGAGATAACTAAGGAAGTTGGAATTTCACATGGTTCAGCATTTTCAATTATTTAGTCACAATTTTGGTTTCTTGATTGGTGCCAAAAAGCAATGCACAGGGATTGATGAGCTAAAAAATTGCTCCTGAAGAGCTGCTTTGTAGGAAATTGAAGTTAATGAAGCCAGTTTTGTGGAATGAAACTTAAGTATTGATAATTCTTGAATGTATCAAAATGATCCAGAGAGAGAGATCCAATGAAAACAGTTAGATCTGTAGGAATCATCTAGGTTGATATTCAAAAAATAACGGTCAATTCAGAATGTATGAAAGTGATTTTGTGGATTCTAAATGGCTAGTCTGGAATGAAATTCTCATAGGACAGAGAAAATCAAAAAGTATTATTATGAATAAGCTTCAAGAAAATGTAACATGGTATTAGTGAGAAAATGTCCTAGAATGTTGCACAAAGGATCTGTTTTTCTCTCTATCATGACAATACACCAGCTCATTCTTCAAGAGTAAGAATGGTTGTCCATTGAGGATTTTGTTTAGAAACCTTAACAGTGGTTCTCAACTTTCTTAATGCCATGACCCTTTAATATAGTTCCTCACATTGTAGTGATCCCCCAACCATAAAATTATTTTCGTTTTTACTTCATAACTATAACTTTGCTGCTCTTATGAATCGGCTGACCCCTATGAAAGGTCACCCAACCCCAAAGGGATCCCGACCCACAGCTTGAGAAATGCTGCCTTACACCATCCACATTAAAGAGCTGATCTTCCCCCTGCATATTTCTGTATTTTCCCATAAGTCAGAGAACATCCCTTGAGTATTGTGGAATTTTCAGTCTGACGTTCTGTAAATCAAGGAGCATAGAATATTTGGGGGAAGGTTCATAACAATAGCTTTACATTTTGATTATTTTTTGTTTAGTGAAAACATCTAAGACAGTGGAGAAATGTATTTAACTACATTTGTATATATGCATATATATGTATGCAATACCTATATCTTGGAGGAAGAACAAGATGGTGACCAAGCAGTACACATGGGAAGGACTCCACAAAGACCAGCGGAAAAGAACCAGGAGAGGGATATGCTACACTTCCAGAATGCAGGATTTTCAGCAGAAAGTTACATAACACAAATTTAATAAAATATCAGCAACATTTGCTGATAGACTCCCCTTTGTCACCGGCCCTCAACAATAACCAACTGTGTGAAGATTCCCAAATTGCTAGACTTAATTTTCCTAGTCCAGGAGCTAGCTAGGATGGTGGAACTTCTGAGCTTCAGAAACATAGCTCTATGGAACTAGCTTGAGGCCAACATAAGCACAAGTAGACTTGGCTTTCAACACAAGTCAATGGAGGTCTAGCCGGATGCCCTAGAAGCCCTAAATCCCCAATAACCAAGATAGCACCACCTAACAGTGTAGTTACATAATCTGGTGTCACCTGTAGTGTAATAAGAGGAAAGAGGTGGAATTTAGCTTGTCGAATATGTCTCAGTTTGATGTCCTCATTTGGAGGGGCTATGGAGATAAACAGCTCACTAGAGGCCAGACACACTCTCTGCTTTGTCTTCCTGCAAGCAAGACATATGGAACCATGCTGATGGAGCAAGAGCGCTGAAGCTGGAGAAGCCACGTGGAGACCCATGCCAGTGCTGAGATGCTTCCACCACCACTGGATCCACAAGAATTTCCACCCACTGGCCTGGGATCTTCCTGCATTCAGTAACATTGCATGGATTCATAAGTCTAAAGAGGAATTTATGGACTAGTACTAAAATATGGGTTAATATCAGACTTATGGACATGTTCTGAACTGGGCGGGAATGTTTTCTTAATGTACAATTGCTCTTTGATATAAAATTCTCTCTTACATGCATAGGAATGCCTCTGGATTTGTTTCTCTAGTCAACCCGGACTAACACAATACCCAAGAAGTGTGGCAATAACTCTACAGGGCAGCCTGCAATAGTCATAGATAGTGAATAGACTAACTCTCAGAAGCTGGGGAAGTTACAACTATTCCTCTTTCCAGGAGATACAGCTCTGCCCCTCCCTCCCCATCTTAAGATGCCGACCAAAAAAGCATGGATTAAAAAAAATATTTCTATAGCAGTTAATACACATCTGGTTGATTAACAAGGTATTGTCCTCACAATACAAACAGAAATTGCAACAGTGGGTTTTAAAAGTATGGGCAGGGAATTTGGACATATGACAAAGACTAAAAGGTTTAGGGCCAAGAAACTTCTCCTTGTTCACATACCAAGCTATTCATCAGTTGTCCCATAACTCCATCCCTGGTCAGCACCCCAAGCCACTCAGATAAACAACCTGCCCTTTGATTCGGTGTGGTAGTTATATAACCTGGTGTCAATTTTGTACTTGAGAGTATTAAGAGGGAAGGGTGGATTCTAGTCTGCCTAACATTTCATAGCCAATGAGGCCTCTGTGTGGGCAAGGCCTTCTCCTGAGGATTCTGGGAACTCCTGGATTTCATCTTTGAAGATGGGAGACATTCTCTCTCTCTTCACTCCCTGGGAAACAGCAACTGACAAGATACATGGAACTATGCTAGTGCCCTATGCTGCAGAAGCCGTGTGGACACTCGTGCCAGTTCAGAGATTCTCACAATGTCATTGAACCCGCAAGATTTCACACCCACTGGCCTGTGATCTTCTTGCATTCGGCATCATTACATGTGTTTCCCGAGTCTGAAGAGGACGTTATAGACTGGTATCTGACATATGGGCTAATGTTGGACTTATGTACTTATTCTGAACTGGGTTAAACCTCTCTCTTATACACATATGAGTGTCTATAAATTTGTTTCTTTAGTCTACCTGGATGAAAACAGTAGGCTATTGCTTCATTCCTCCCTACTAGACCAGCTAAGCAGGTGGAGGGTTTAAAAGGCCCCCAAATGGATTTTTTTAAGCTATGTATTTAATTAAAAAAATTTTTACAAAACAACCTTATCACCTTCAAACTACTTGCCATTACACTTAATATATTTGTCAAATCTGTGATTCCATTTTTGGAAATACTTTTCAAATTTGTCCGTTGGGATTTCTGATACACCTCCCTCATTTTTTTCTTCACCTCTTCTATGTCATCAAATCGCTGCCCTCCTCAACTACCAACTAGGATTTTTTCCCCTTGGGATCACATGTTATGCAATCTTTTCAAAACCTCTAAATAGAAAAGGTAATTAAAGTCTGACCTGTTGGAATGAACTCCAAATGCACTATCCGCCTCACAGTAAACAACAACAACAAATTTGATTTCACTTGATGAGCATTCTTTGGTGTCTTCCACTGGTTCATATATCCTGATCAGGAAACATAATTTCAAAGCTACACACTGTACTCTTAAATTGGCCATCACAAATTCGAGGTTCAAGCAAAATTGCTTTCACGACAAAACTCACTGTGATCAGAAGGAATCTTCCCAGGAGACATCACTGGGTGAACTAACTCAATGCTTGCCTAATGGGAAAAAAAGTGCATATTACAAAAACTTTTCCCAGTGGAGCTTTTCCCGTTTCTTTTGGTTGTGTTTTGGGTTTTTTTTTGGGGGGAGAGGTACCCCCACAGACCCGTTCTTCCAGTCCTATTTAGTCACGTCCATCATCCAGAAAAGAGAGAACCCCAACTCCTCTGACCTTGTTTACTAGAGGTCTGTCATCTTTAGATATTTAACCTAAATCATAAAAATTCAGGAGTCTCAGCCATACCAGGTACCAAAACCATTCCACTAGTCTTAATATCAACCCTACTCTTACATGTTATAAAATCATCACACTACCAGACACTGTCCCCAACTGCTCAAAAACTCCTGATCCACACACCCTTAGCTTCCCCAAGGACAAGGTTTAGACAGCAGATGTTCTTTTGCTGGCATTGTTGTTGCTCTGTGTTCTATCATTCCTATAATCCCTCCATATCTAAAACAAATTGTGCACTCTTCTTATAATTCATCCTTAATCAGGACTTCATTATGTGCTGGTATACGTAAGAACTGGGGGGTGGGGGGTAATGTTAATTTACTTTTTTTGCATTCACTTAAATTTGTTTTCCAGTTTTTGAACCCATCATCAATCCAGAAGTTAGCACCCACATCAGAGACAATGCTCCTGGGCAAAACTTAGAGCCAAAACAAACATATATAAAGAGCTCTCACGATTCTTACTCTAGTATCATTTTTTCTATTATTTTTTAAAACTTTACGTTTACCCTTTCCTTCTTTAATATTTAAAGGTTGATTTCTTATCCCTTTTAACCTATCTTTTATTTGTCCCCTTCTTTTATTCTCTTCCAACATTTTCTTTCTATCTCATTCTAATGAAAATAAAATCTAACACTATTCTTAAAATTTATTATCTTTTCCCCTGATCTATTAGCATTACCCATTTTCTGGTCATAGCAACAAGTACATTTGGGAAACCTAATTTCCTTTCATTTAACCTACAAAATAACACTACAGGATCTCTCACTTTTTTTGCTTACTTTTTCTTTGTTTCTCCCTCCTCCAACACTTCGTCTTCTACTTTTTAATCTACCCAAATAAAACCTAATCTAACACTCTCCCTCATACAGTTCATACTGTCCACTGCCCCCTCTACTGTACTATCTAACAGAGTTAAACACACACACACACACACACACACACACACACACACACACACAAGAAAGAGAAACGAACAACCAAATTCCAAACAGAACTAAATGCAATGTCTGAAACTGAACAGGCTATGGAATTACCAGAGAAATATATTAAAAGAATAATGATAGCACTCATACAACAGATGAAGGGAGAGACTGAGAGGAAAAGTAAAACAATAGAAAAAAGCTGGTAAGTTCACTATATGCCACAGAATAAAAAATTAAACAATACAATAGCAGCATTACAAAACACTCTAAAAAGGAAGCAGAAGAGAAGAGAGAGAAACCTGAGTTAGTGGGCTTGAAGATAAATCTGTCGACTCCAAGTAAAATAAAATGCAAAAGAGAAATAGAAAAACTTTAAGAACAATGTAGGATGCAATCAAGAGGAACAACATATCTAATGGGAATCCAGAACAGGAAGGAAAAAAATACATACAAACAAGGAATAGTATTAGAATTCTCTTAAGAAAAATTTCCTCAATGTCTAAGGATGAAATGATAATTATTCAGGAAGCCAAAAGAATTACAATCAGGAGAAACCCCAAATGGAAAACTACCCTGCACAACGTATTCACTATGTCTAATATCAATTGGTAAGGGAAGAAAATGTAAGTGAAGATAGCAACAACAACAAAAAAGAACAATTATATACAATGGGTCAAAATAGCATAACTTCAGATTTCTCAATGGAAACTATGCAGGCAAGAAGAAAATAGAGTGAATTACACAGAACACTGGAAGAAAAAACTGTGAACTTACAATATTTTACCCAGCAAAAATATCACTCAAAGATGATGGAGAAATAAAAGCATTGTAAGAGAAGAAGAAATTCAAAAATTCACATATAGATTGTGATAAGAGTTGTATGAATCCCTAATAAAATGATTTTTTAAAGAATTTAAAAGAATTCACAAGAACAAGACCACCACTCTGTTAAAAAAAAAACAAACCCAAAATCCAGTGAAATACTATGGCCATCAATAACACCATCACATTTATTTGAAACCAACATAAAGACAATTCCTAACAAAAATAAACATACCCAGAGCGACACTGAAAGCAATAAATTAATATAGGAAAAACAATGAAACTATGAAAATACACATTAAAGACACACAAAACATTAACAAATGTAAAGAAAAATGTCGGTAACAAATATATACCTGTCAAGAATCTCACTGAATGTCAATGGACTAAATTCACCCATAAATGCATGTAAAACCCAAAGCTATCCACATCATCGATGAGAAAGCTGTAACAAATATAAGTATTCTATTGCAGCTCATGCAGAGACCACTAAGTACAATGAAAGAGGAACACACAGAGGAAGACAAGATAGATGACTAGAACATCTAGAATTACATCACTTATGCAAAGTGAAATATTTTATCAGCAGATTAAAATGAGAGCCCACAAACTGGCATGGGGGTAGGGGGTTACCAACAACATATCACACAAAGATCTAATCTTCAAAATGTACAGAACTCTACAACAACTCAATAAGAAAATGACAAACTAACTAATTAAGAAGAGGGGAAAAGACATAAGCAAACATTTCTCCAAAATGAAGTACAGATGCTAACAAACATAAAAAATGGTTGTGATGACTAGTCATCAGGAAGATGCAAATTAAAACCTCAACAAGATAGCACTTTATACCCATAATACTAGCCCAATTAAACAACAACAAAACAAAACCCACAGGAAACAACAAATGCTGGAGAAGATGTGTAGACGTTGGAACTAGTATTCAGTATAGTGGACTAGTAAATAAAGCACCATGGAAAATGATATGGCAGTACATACACAACTGGGAACAGAAATTCCATATGCCCCATCAATACTACTATTAAGTTTATACCCCAACGAAATGAGACACAATATGTGTAATTGTATGCTTTCCCATATTCAAAGCAGCACAATTCACAATAGCAAAAACTGGAAGCAGACAAATGTCCCATAGTGGAAGCATGAATTAAGAAACTATGGTGTGTACACATAATGGAAAACAATGCATTCCTAAAAACAACAACAAAAACCATGAACCATGCATCATCTCCCTTGTGTGCACTTTGTAAGAATCACCTCAAACAAGGAGACCTCACATTGGCTGGGTCACTCTGTCAAGAAAGGGGAAAAGGGGAAAGACTTTCCATTTGATGCTGTACAACAGTGAGAGAAGGCTCTGACAAATGAGCAGCCCCCCCACAGGAATGAAGGGAGAACCTTACTGGAACATCAAAGTAAGACCAGGGGACGGGGGCAACTACATTTGAAAGGAGGTGTTGATATTTTTGTTGCTGGGTTTGGTTGGTAAATGAGGAGGAGCAACCTCACTTCGTGAGGGATGCTAAACAATAATTGTTGGGAACCTAAGTGGTCAATAAACTGATTTTATGTTCCAGGGTTGACACTAATAATATGTTTCTACCCAACCCTGGATGAACTATGCTATGGAGTAAACACTATGATGACTGTAGATGTTGGCCTTACAGGCCAAGGGCCACATCAGGAGGACACAGAGTAGAAGCCCTACTGAATGCACTGAGCAATACACCAAATCTACCTGTACCCTTGATTAAGGATTGAACTGTTTTTAAGGCAGGGGAGGGAAAAACTGTGGAAATGTTGGTCATTGGACATCCCTGGCTTAGTGGGTGTCCAATGCAGTGACACTGAGAACCACCAAATATTTAATACCTCAATGCGTTCCTTGCAATAATATGAACAGTTTTAATCTGATAGGCAAGTACCTGCACTTGTAACAACTGATAAAAGTAAAATTTCCCTAACACCAAGAACCATGCTCAGTGTAAGCAGAGGTCATTCAATTAAGAAATCTTTCTGTACAAAGCAACAACTCGTGGATTGCACCTCAAAGTTATATACTTGCATAAACCCCTCATATCAACAGTATCTTAAATTCTATGTCATTGGATAAATTATTGATGCTATCAATGCAATCACATCTGAGGGGGCTTTGTTTTACGCCTTTTTGTTGTTGCTGCTGCTGTTGTTGTTGTTGTTGGTGGTGGTGGTGGTGGTGGTGGTCTTTTTGTCATAATATGACCACCAAAGTAAACCAGAGCAGATGGATTATAGGCTCCCACTTAACTCTATTCCCAATCCAAGAACAGTTAGTTCTGATAACAGGGCATGCTCAATACTGACTTTAATGAAACAATCACTGAAGGTAAGGGAGCTACAGCAGTGTGGTGAAGAAAGCACATGGCGCCCCGCTAACAATTGGAATAGTGTCTGGGGTCTTAACGGTTTGTATTCAAACAGTCACTAATCTAAGTGAGGTGTCAACTAAGTCCACATGGATGAAGCACATGTGTGATGCAAAGATAACAAAATCCAAATATGGTGAGGGAAAACTAGCAAAGTTTAATTGTGAAAAACAAAACAAAAAAATTTATAGGAAAGTATGTAGGACAGTGGGGACCCCAAATCCATCTGGAAACCATCTAGTGAGAGTAAATCTCTGGCATATCCTCTTTAAACACAGGAAAGGGTCTAGAACAGCTTTACTATCAGCCAGAGATCATTGTAATCCTGATTATGTTCAATCACACCATAGTATAATATGATACTTTTTCAGTTAACCTCTCTCTTGACTCAACATGAATTTGCTGTAGCTTCAAGTATTCCTCACTTTATCCACTACAGTAATTTCTTCTCTGGCTTTTAAGATTTTTTTGGGGGGGGAGGGGCATTTAAGATATTGTTGGTGGTATTTTCTTTATTAATCTTTATTTTTATTTTTATCTTTATATTCTTATTTTCTTCTTCTTGCCGGTTTGTTTTGGTTTCTGTTGGGTTTCCCAGACTGTGAAGCACAGGAGTAGATGCATAGAAACAATAGGTAATGCAATGATTTAGGGGGGATGTGTGAAGGGAAGGCGGGGACAGTGAGGGAATTGGGGGAGCATACAGTAAGTACAGGAGGGGGAAGAAGCACTTGTAATGATTGTGATGATGTCTATGCAACTCATTTTAAAAGCAATTTATCTCTACATAGAAGCGTGTGATATTTGAATACTGTATGAAGAATATTGCTACTAAAACAAACAAATAGAAGCCAAAGTTGACCAATGATTACCGTGGTTGAAGGAGAAAGCACTGTTGCTTAGGGATCATTGAGTTTGATGGTTGTGGATGAATTTGGAAAAGGATACGAATAATCATTGTACAACATGAAACATTTTAATTAATGGCACTGAATTATACATGTAGAAGTTGTGTAATTGGAGAATGTTTTGTTGTGTATATTTTTGCTACAATTACAAAACTTAATTCATGAATAATAATGACTACAAGGAAGAAGAAAATGTTCTAAAATTGAAAACGGTGATAACTTCACAACTATTCTTGACATGATTGAATTATTGAATTGTATGACATGTGGATGACATACTAATAAAACTGTTAGAATATTTATCCCTATCAATATCTGTCATATCTATCTATCTATCATTTATCTATCACTATCAGTATGGTAGTTACACAATTTCAGGTCAAATTGAAAATATATAATGTGGTAAAATCTAGCCTGTCACTGAGGTCACAGATTGATGGTACCTCCTTGTGGGCATGGTTTTCTCATAAGGAGGAACATTGGAACCCACTCCCACCCCCAACTCTGTGTCTTCATCTTTATGCTGTAGAGACATTGGATACACAAGAGTTTGTACCTACCATCATGTGATATTCCTGCATTCGGCATCATTGCATGTGGCTGCATGAGTCCAAAGAAGAACTATGGAATAGTATCGTACTCATGGACTTGAGTTGGACTGGGCTGGGATGTTTCTGTCAATATGTAATTACTTCTTCATATAAAGCTATTTCTTACACATATTTGAGTGACTGGTTTGAATTCTCTAGACAACCAGGCCTAACACAAGCAATCTCTCTGTCAATCTGTCAATCTATCGTCTATCTACCTAGCACTTATGCCTTAACAGAAAAAACAAGTGTGCACCATACTGTTAGAGATTACGGGAATCAAGAACATTACAAAGATTATAAATGATAGGTAATCATCACAGCAACTAAATAGCTTCAACATTAAAAATAGTACCTAAAAACAAGTAGTCTCCTGTCACTTTTATTTATTGAGTTTTAAGAACTTGGTTCATATTTTGTATATAAGGCCATTATCTCAGTTGGTTTCTACAAATATACCCTTTCCATGACTTTTGCTTTATATTTCTTAGAAGTGTCTTTCATAGAGCCCATAACAAAATGTCATTGAGTCTCTCCTGACTCATAGCCATGCTCTACAAATTTTTTGACTGTAAATATTTATGGGAAGAGAACAGAAAAACTTGATTAATTCACACGGACAGTTTTTCAGTTAGCAGTCCAATGACTATGACACACAGATGACACCAATATGTAGAGATATTGAGCACTCACTGATGGATACAAATGATTAGAGCCTTCAATGTGGTTTATATTTCATTATATAGAAATATTTAGTCCACTCAAGTGGTTCCAAAAAATGTCATGAAAAAACAAGAAAATACTGCAGTCACAGAATTCATTTCACCTAAATTCACAATCAATATCAATATAAGAAGCAGGCAATAAATACAAGGTAAAAGAAATTTCTTTAAAAAATCATTAAATATTTTAATGTCATTGTTGGGACTACGGTATGGCTTACCCCAGCCATGTCATTCTCTTTCACCTAATATGGAAAAGAAATCTTGACAATGAATTTTAAAAGACCAATGAAAACTTAATGTATATTTGAATGATGATATAGGCAAAGATTACTGAATACACCATAAGTTTCAAGAACTAACAAATCTGTTTTGTACTCCTGAGAATTTCCATAGAAGTAAAGATGAAGCTAATTTGTTTGGTTTACTTTTGTTTTAGAGGAATAGGGTCCCCAATTTTTTTTACATAATTTATAGACCTGTGGAGATAAAACTATCTGCTTTTATGACTCCCATGTTCACAGCTCAAGATGGTGAATTTAGGTCACATAGTTCAACAACTAATCGTTTCCCTTATGTCAATAGTTCTATCATTTTAAGTAGATTATAAAGGTATAGAGAGTATATATACACAGGCACACACACTTAGTCTAATTCTTCGGAAATCTTCTGGTATGTGACATTTCTTAATAGTTCATCAGCTTCTATTGCAAGTTGGCACTTCAGAGAACACAAAGGTCAGTTTGAGAAACTATTTAAACACTGAAATTCGTGCATGTAGTATAGTTTAAATGAAATATATATCATTTAAACAATGTATATAATTTAAACTAACTTTCATTTTGTTCCTTGGCTTTCTCAAGGCGCACAGAAGCTACATTGGGAGGACACTCAGGAGAAAAAGCAGTGGTCCAGGTGTGCTGGAACAAGATTTTTGGCTTTAGTTATCACTTAGCTCTCATGCTACAGCCTCGAGTAGCAAGAGAGGTGAATGTATGAGAGTACCATCTTCACTCACCCATTAGATTCTCATGGAGACATTGAATGTGGACACGGATGAGACTGTCTTCTTCACATAATGTCTTAATCACAGTCATGAAATAACCAAGCAGGTATAATTTTAAGCTGTAAACAATTATTCATGATTTCTCTACAATAGTAGAAAAGTGGAATAAATATGATTGCCCTTTCATTGGGCCCATATTACTCTACAAATTCCAAATTGGAAAGTACTGAGAGCAACTGGATTAAATGACTGACCAAATATCACCCTGTGGCTTGGGGCATGGGAAAGAAATCCATGCCATTGAGTGTAAAGCTCAAGGTGTTGATTTCCATAGTCCGGGGAGAACTTTTCAGCTTATTAAGAATATTTGTAGCCCCCAGAGTAATTTATTTCAGTGGACAGCACTGAAGCTGCAGCTCAAGAAGGACATGTCTGAGTAGAGAACATAGGAGCAAATTAAGGGGGGGGGAAGAGAGATAGTGGAACACATCCTGGCCCACCAGGACTGGAGGACAATATTCCCGTTCAGAGCAGCCAATCCACAGAGAAGACCATATGTCTGGCCCCATTATGAGACACAACATCCCGCACAGACTCATAGCCCTACAGGGGACAACACTGGAGACACAGTGTGGGAATTTCACCCAATCTGGTCCCCCAACAAACGGAGGCAAAAAACAAGAAGGTTGTGCAACAGAACAGCAAGGGGAACAGAGCAACAAAGTGCCCAGGGAATACCAAAAACAGACTTTGGGGTCAGGGCTTGGCACCCCATCAGACTTGACCAGAAAATACTCCTAAAGGCCAACAAACAGTCCTTGAATTAACCATAGGCTTTCCTTTGTTGTTGTTTTGTCATTGGATATTTTATTGTTGTTGTTTGTTATTTTGTTACTTTGTTTTGCTTTGTCTTGTTTTTGTGCATGTTATTATCTCCACATGTGTGTCTAAATAAGATAGGCAGGATGAACAATCTGGTGGAGAAAACAATGGGACTGACAGTTCTGGGGGGACATGGAAGACGTGGAGGTGGGGGGAAAGGTATTGGGGTTAACAAATCCAGGGCAAAGGGAACAACAAAGTGATCCAAATTGGTGGTGAGGAGGGTGTCGGAAGCCTGGTAAGGCATGATTAAGGGTAATGTGGCTGAGAGGAATTACTGAAACCCAAATGAAGGCTGAGCATGATAGTGGGACAGGAGGAAAGTTAAAGAAAATAGAGGAAAGAGCTAGGAGGCAAAGGGCACTTCTAGAGGTCTAAATAAAGGCACATGCATATGTAAATATATTTTTATATGAGGATAGGAAATTACATCTATGTGCATATATTTATAGGTTTAGTATTAAGGTAGCAGATGGACATTGGGGCCTACACTCAAGTACTTCCTCACTGCAAGAATACTATGTTCTGTTAAACTGGCATTCCGTGATGTTCACCTTCTTGATATGATCACTGAAGACAAAGCAGGTGAATAAAAAAATGTGGTGAAGAAAGCTGATGGAGCACGGCTATAAAAACATATAGCATCCAGGGTCTTAAAGACTTGGAGGTAAACAATCAGCCATCAAGATCAGAAGCAACAAAGCCCACATGTAAGAAGCACCTCAGCCTGTATGATCATGAAGTGCCAAAGGGATCAGGTATCACATATCAAAGAACAAAAAAATCATACCACTGGGTGCTTACCTTCCCAGTATGATCACTGAAGACAAATGGGTGCATAAGCAAAAGTGGTGAAGAAAGATGATGGTGTCCATTTATCACAAGACACAGAATCTAGGCTCTTAAAGGCTTGAAATTAAACAAGCTGCCATCTAGCTCAAAAGCAACAAAGCCCACATACAAGAAGCACACAAGCCTGTGTTATCACTAGGTGTCGAAGGGATCAGTTATCAGGCATCATCGGAACAAAAAAATCATATTATTATGAATGAGGGGGAGAGCGGAGTGGAAACCCAAAACCTATCTGTAGGCAATTGAACATCCCCTTATGGAAGGGTCACAGGGAGGAGATGAGCCAGTCAGGGTGCAGTGTAGTAACGATGAAACATACAACTTTCCTCTAGTTCCTAAAAGCTTCCTTCCCCTACTCCCCTACCCCCACTATCATGATTCCAATTCTACCTTACAAATCTGGCTAGACCAGAGGATATACACTGGTACAGATAGGAATTACAAATACAGGGAATCCAGGACAGTTAATCCCTTCA
Organism: Tenrec ecaudatus; assembly: GCF_050624435.1. Lineage (NCBI taxonomy): Eukaryota > Metazoa > Chordata > Mammalia > Afrosoricida > Tenrecidae > Tenrec > Tenrec ecaudatus. Next base: position 414,292 of record NW_027459024.1, read on the forward strand.
GGACCAGTGTTGAGAGGTGATACTGGGAGGGTGGAGGGAAGGTGGGATGGAAAGGATTACAAGGATCTACATGTAACCTCCTCCCTGGTGACTAACAACCCTAACATAGGGAGATATCAGACAGTGTAAGATATGACTAAATAATTATAATTTACAAATTATTAAGGGTTCATGAGGGAGGGGGTAGCAGAGAGGGAGGGGAACAAAATGAGGAGCTGATACCAAGGGCTCAAGCAGAAAGCAAATGTCTTGAGAATGATGATGGCAACATATGTACAATGTGATTGAAACAATGGATAGATGTATGGGTTGCTATAAGAGTTGTATTAGCCCCCAATAAAATGACTAAAATAAATAAATTAAATGTAATTAGGAAAAAAAGAGTATTTTTAGCATGCGTAATAAAAACATTCAATTCAGAGGGATACTGTCATTAGATTTACACTTCAGATTTCATGATCTCTGTCATGAACTTATCTGAGACAATCATGATCATCACATTTAGAGATGAAGGTGACCTAGACTAATCGGCAGATACACATAGTCTGGGATTTAAGGTGGTCAGACAACCCCCAGCAGCAGATGGCATAAGATGGCACTTTGTTGGAAAGACCAGTATCAAGTGATGCCATTCCAGCCTATATGTGAAAAAAGAACCAAGCCTGCAATGTCTAAATGACACACACAAATATGACTGTGTTTAAGTATCTGGAAATTGATAAAATCTATGGCTCTTTCTGTCAAAGCAGTTACTTATTCCCCTCAACAGCATCTGGCTCAGAGAAGTCCAGGTGAATTTGATTTAAATTTGGTTAGTTGTGATATAATACAGTGGTTATAACCAAGCAGAAAACGAGTTAGGGAGACCAACTCTAACTCTAGACCATTTTTGAGACCTAGGATATGAAAAAGAGAAATGAAAAGGGAACCACTGTTGGAAATTAGCTTTAAAACGCTTGTTTTGAGTTGCTACTTCTTAATTGTCAATAATATGAACAATTTTCCATAAAGCTCAATCTGTGAGTTTGGGTAAGCAGCAATTAGAGTGCTGTGTCCAGAGCATAAATGGAGATACTGAATTTGGGGATGCTGACATTTCAGATGTACCAGCGTCACTTGGGTAAAGGGCATTTAAAACAGTTTCCACGGTCATTCTCCAAATGCTGAGGCCCTGTTGCCTGTGGGAAGTGCAGGCCTACATTAGAATCCAGAGTCTCTATTCAGTCTTCAGCAGGTGTCTTTCCATTGAAGATGTGACTTACTGCTTTGGGTCCTCATTCCTACTCTGCCCCTTCTGAGAGAGATGCTGGCCGCAGTACCCTCCTCCTATGAAGGCATGAAAGGGCTGGGGTCACACAGGGTGCTGAGGGAGATTCCAGCTGGAACACCTGCCTCCTATGCTGGCTACAAGGGCTGGGGGGGGGGGCAGGCTTAAAAGCTGGCACTGGCGACCGCACAGGGCACCCCAATGCTGAGATTGGAGAGATGGCTCTTGTGGGGATCCCAAAGCCGTGTCCTAGTCTCCCTAGGAGGAGGGAACAGTGGTCTTTTGAGCTGCAGGCACTGTGAACAGCACAGGCTCCACAGCAATGTGGGGCTAGCCTGAAAGGGCAGCAGTGGCTCCAACAGGACACAGAGGGCAATGGTGCCCACCTTCCACACTGGGAGGAGAGCGCCGCAGCAGGCAGGCTCAGAGTTCCCAGCTGCTGGCACTGCGAACCCCACAGTGCACAGGGGTGGACAAAGTCGGCTCTGCTGGGAACACAAAGTCATGTAGCTACCCTTCCTAATAGGCAGGAACTTTGGCCAGCACTATGAACAGTGTAGGGTCCGGGCTCAGAGGAACACGCCTTGGTGGGCAGGTTTAGCACTCCCAGGGTTTGGTACTGGATACCCCATGGTGCACCATGGCAGAAAGGGCTGGCTCTGGCACAGGGTCCGGGCTATGGTGGCAGCCCACTGTACTGGGAGGAATGCACTGAGGTGAGGCAGGCTTAGCGCTCCAGGACAGAGGCACAAGGCTCTGCAGTGCTGGGAGCCAGCCTGAAGTAGCTCCCCTGGAAAGGCAATGCAGTAAGCAGAAGTGAGATTGCCTCCAGCCATGAGCTCATACCTGCGGGAAGTGCTTCCCAAGCAGGGAGTGGAGAGACAGTTAAGTTGATGGATGGGCAAATGGGGTGCTGGTGGAGAGGTTTAAGGCAGCAATGGGGGTGAATCATCCACTGCGGAGGTTGTCCAGGCAGCCATTGGAAGAATGCAGGTGAATTAAGGGCCTTGGGTGAATGGAGGGAGGGACCCCAGCTCAAGGGCAAATCACTGCCACATGGAGAGAGGGAAACTGTGGGAAAGGCAAACTTCTCTCCTAGTGGGGTCCCATGAGTAGGCAACTGCTATAGGGGGTCCCACCACAGCTGCGTGTCTTGGCAGAGCAGCCAAGCGATTCTAGGTGTGGAGTCCAGTTCTGGGGGTGGAGTGAGGCTACAGCTGGTCTCTGCCACTGTGGAGGAGCCCTGATGACTTGAGATGTCCCAAGAATGGAATGCTGACTAACCGAGGCCCTGGCTCAGAACAAATGCATGGGTTGGGGGTACAGTTCTCTACCAGGGGGATCTTTCACTCACCTACTCTTTCCACTCGGCTACCTGGAAAACAAACCCACCTTTTTCAAAAGAGCCCTCAGAGTGTGTGGCTCACCTGGTCCGCCATCATCCCTCTCCTAATCATGTATATTTGAGAAGCAGAAATGAGGTGACGTTCACAGCATGAAAACAAAGAAAAGCATTAAACAAAGGCAACAGGTAACTGTGGAACCAGAAATGCTTTGTCACGTTGGTTCTTTCAATGTGTTGGCAATGCTCCAAAAGCAATTGGCAAGTAAATTCAACCTTAAGATTAAAAGGAGCAGTATCACATGTACCATAACTTGTAATACGAAAATCATATTTAAAAGGAAGTAGACACAAGACCGATATAACATTAATAATTTGATGGATTTTCGTTTTCTTTAATCCTTCATGAACATAGGTTTATTATGCCTACAAGTAACACATAATCAAGGGCAGGCATGCAGAATTGTCTTCTTAGTTAAATGAGACTTTTTCTAACAAATGTATCAAATGCAGTTTCTTCCATAACAGTGGAATGTGTGCAATGCTTTCTGGACACAGTGGGCCTGGATGACTGTTCTGCACTCTCCCGCGGCATTTCTCTTACTACTCTGAGAGAACGAAATAGGTCTTACCAACATTGCACCCATAACAGACAAAAAGAAAGCCTAGTGAACATTTTCCTGACACTGATTAAATACTTTGATTATCAAGATCTCTGAATTATTTGCAGGCATGAATTATTTTCAAAATAACTATTTCCCTGAAATGTTTAGTTAACACAGTACGGCCCTGTGACATAGATGGTACACATTGCGCCGCGGACTGCAACATCAGCAGTTTGATATCAATCCAGCTTAGCGGGAGAAAGAAGAGGCTTTAAATATCTTTTAATCATCAAGACTCTTCTTCTGGCACTATATTAGATAACACTCCATTATGATTCACATTTGTCAGTTTATATTCCGGAAGTGGGAAAAATCTTCATTACTGCTAATTTGCTGAGTTTTAAAGTTCCACAGATACCTGTTCACCAGGGGGTAATACTGGTAGTAATTGAAATACTTGTTGTGTAGACTGTAATATGTAAAAATTTGTGATCATGGGAAACCTACAATATAATTGTCCCAGAGAGAAAATTAACTGAATTGTCATATTTAACGAGGTATTCCTCCTATCCCTTTTCCTATTGACTGGACAACAACTGGGTATATTTGGTAAATAAGGAATTTATTTGGAATAATGAAGCTTTTCTTAGCAACTATAGCTAAGTTTGTGAAGGTCTCCACCATCACATCTCTGTAGAGTTGCTTCTGAGAATCATCCAGCAATGCTCATTCTTCTGGGGTAAAATCCACAGCCACATTCTCAACAGTCACTGAATCCTAAAGTAACCCACAGGATCTCCTTCATTTGAGGAATAAGCAGTCAAATATGTGTGAACAGAAAAATGAGGCATCTAATCCTGAGAAATTTTCTTTATATTGTGATTTGACACATGGTTATGGGTTCTATAATGTCTACCGTAGGGTTTACCCATTATTCTAGCCATATATAATCACTTCTCCAAAAGTTTCATCTCATCCCATAGACTTATCAATATGAAGAACCTTCAATATTTTAATGAAAACCTTACATTACCTTTAATTCCATTTTTTCATACTCACTGTGTAAAGTCTCAAGTTTTTAAAATAATAAGCTTATCACTGCTCACATGGACTTCTCAAATCCAGGCTACAACCTAACTTTAAGAGTTTATAATATTTCAGCAATTCTCCACTATAAACAACATATTCCATAACATCTCTCTCTTTCTGTTTCTCTCCATCTCTCTCTGTGGTATGTGGGTATATGAGAGATGGGTGGGGGTATATTTATGGAGAGGAGGTGAAACACCTTCCACAGTGATATCTCTCTCTATTTATATATATCTATATACATATATTTATATAAAATAAGTGAATGTTGAAATATTAACAATTAATAAATACTTCAAGACTGGTATCTTATGGGTTTGCCAGTTTTTTGGGTTTTTTTTTTTGCTTCCCATTAACCACTTCATGAAATAGCATATGATTAACAACTGAAAGACTTCAATATATAATTCAAATGTGCTCTGAAGTATTCCAGATAAACATGTCTTGAGTAATTGCCTGAATACCAATGAATATGTTTAATCAAACACATGCAAATCTTGAAATGGTCTATGCTCTCAAATTTGGGAAACAAGTGTTTGTCCATAGACTGCTGGTTATCCATATTGTTGTGCATTCAAAAAAAGGAGATATTTAAATAGATGTGAAATTTTTCAAACAATATTTTATGATACACATGCAAAATTCTGCTGAAACTAATACAAAATAGAGCTGCAATACTCGATCAACAGAACTGCTTGGCACTCAAGTAAATGGAAAATAACTTCTGGAATTAGAACTTCTGATATTATGGGTGATATCAAATGGTTCCAGTAAAAGATTGGATTAAGAGAGTACCATAACAATATTCCCCTGTCTTCTTGTCTTTATGGTAATTGTTGCAGTAGGGAAAAAAGGAAGCTATTCAAACAGAAAAATGGGATGCTTCAAATTTTAAAATCATGAAATGTACAGTATATATTTAATATATTTTTGGGAAAAAATCATCTGAAACATTAAACATATGGATAGGAGAAAATCATTTTAAAAATCTGTGAAGTAGAAACTGATCTTTCTGGTTGAAAGTGAGGAGAATCTGAAGAAATAACTAATGAAGATCAAAGATTATAACATTGAGCATCACTATAACAACACACACAATTGAATTAACCAGCAACCCCAGCAGAGTTTGAGCATGATTTGAAATCAAGATTTATATATTACTGAATCCATCATCATTATCCTTGGAACCAGCTATCAAGAACTCAAAGCACCTATTAAATTGGGCAATCTTCTGCCAAGGGCCTACTTAAAGTGCAGAAAGCAAAGGTGCCATTTTAGGACTAAGGTGAGCTTGGCTCAATCCATGATATTTTCATCACCCCATATGCATGTTTTCAAATGGGCAATCAATCAGAAAAAATGTAAATTAATTCATGTGAATTTTATGATATTGGTGCAGAATGTTGAGTATACCACAGACAGCAAGAAGAATAAACAAACCTATCATGGACAATGGAGCAATGGTAGTACAGTGAGCTAACTGCTGGGTCAGTCCTTTGAAAGTATCAGTCATTTCACTGGAGGAAGTCAAAGTTTCTATGCCCATACATAGTTACAGTGCAAGAAACCTCCAGGGCAGTTCTGCCCACAATTTTAAAGCTACTCTGTTTTGGAATCACTTTTTTGGCAGTGAGTTTGTATTTTTTTATTTTGGTCTCTAGGAATAAGTGCAGGACAAATGCTATTAAAAATCAAAGATGATGAGGTATCATCCTCAATACATGGGACATGTTATGAATGGGATCCTCTGAAGAAAGAGACACAATTGTTTAATTTTTGAAAACAGTCAAGAAAAATAAAATCACCTTCAGTGGCTGTGTTTTTAATAATAGTCCAATAATGGTGTTAATTATGTAAGGCAAGGTAAAGACACTGCAAGCCTAGGCAGGATTTCATTCTGTTGTACAAAGGGGCATTACCAGTAAGGAATGTTTTTACAGGGCTTACAATCACCATACATAAATATAAAGAATAGGAATTCTGGCTTATTGACCAAATGGACACATTTCATTCAGACTCATTCTTTTGATGAGGCCATGAGAAGATATGTGCAACAGTGTAAGAGCCAAATCTACCATCTCTAAAAAATCTAAAGAAAATATTTCACTGACTGATGGAGAAAAGAAAACTATAGTGAAGAAGCAATGGTGACTTTAAATGTGCTAAGAAAGCATGTCCTTTGGTCGACCTGTATATCTAGACTTACTCAGGAAGTTTATCATCACTGTTATCCAGTGTTTGGAACCACATATGCATTTGATAGCAATAGACTGCATCATACAGCTCCATCCCTTGTCCCCCACCCATCACACTTTTGCCTTTGAATCTAACCTCGGGTTTCAGTGATTCTTATCTGACCTTACTCTGTATAATGAAAATAACCTAGGCTTCTGTAGTACTCACCATTTTGTAGTACAGCTCCTGGAAGAAAAATCAATGCACTCTCTAAATAGCAAGCAGAGACACTAGGAAATTTGGAGTCAGGTGAATGGATTTGGTTCACAGCCATCCAGAAGTTCAAATCCTTGTGATGCTTAAGTGTGCAAGACAGCAGTCCCACGTTTCTGGCTCCCTAGACTGGACTGTATTTTGTTATGTGTGGCCAATCTGCAACCTGAAACTGAAGAGGAGTGATCACTTAGGTATGTCAGTGTTGGCCTGAACTTCTTGCCCTAAGAGAGACCACCCTGAGCCACTGAGCTGAAGATTAGGATCCAAACAGAAGTATTTGTTGTAAAGACAGGGCCCACGCTATGCTAATAAAGTCCATTCTTCTCTTCATCAGGTCCCCTTCATTGACATTTCTGTAATAGAAGCAGGTATTTCCTAGTCTCAGAGGATTAATGGATTCCAGGTGTTCCCGAAAGGCAATTATGACCCTGGATTACTGTATAGCCTTGGGAGTTCAATGCTTAAGTTGAGTGTTGACCTAGGTTTTGAATGGTTGACTTTGAAGAGGAACCCTTCACACTTTAATTTGTTATCAAAATAGGTGAATTTTCAGGAAGAATCTGTTTTCAAGCCAAGTCAATATACTCATTGCTACAATATTCTTATGCTAGTTTTATTGCTATAAAAATATTTACACGACTTCCGGGAAGATGGTGACGGAGTGACACATACCAGAGGGACTCCACAGAATCCAGGCCAGGAGAGTTGCTCAGAGTGAAATTCAACACCACTGGATCGCAGGAGGTGCATCATAAAGATAAATAGGCACAGATCCACGGGGTTTGAGGGGCTGGGGGCTTTTGGCTTACCTCAGTGGAAGCCGGCTGGGCCTCGACCCTAGTCAAGCTGCCGGATCTGCCCAAGCTGGGACCATTTGGAGCCTGTAGCAGGGCTTGGTCTCAGCACAGCCACAGTTTTCCGCTACCTGCCTCAGGGCAGGGACAGGACGCTTGCGGCTCCACTGGCAGGGATCGGGGTTCAACTACATTGATGCTTCTGTTTGCTTGTCTGCTCTATATTCCCACACAGCCTTGGAGGGCTGTGCAGGGGCCTTTTCAAGGCACAGCCGCAGCTGCGCCGCGTGGTCTGAGCAGGGACTAAACCCAAACCCCCACAGCTCCATAGGCAGGGATTAAGCTTCAGCTACACTGTGGTGTCTGTTAACATCTCTGCTTTCTGTCCCCCCACTTCTCTGGGGGCTGCTCAGCAGTTTTCTTGCGACCCTTCTTGGGGCTCAGCTGCAGACTACCGCTGGGGCTTGGGGCAGGGAGTAAGCCCTTTAAGATCCACAGGCAGGGAATGGGACTCAGCTACATAGTTTCTTTTGCTTATCTCGCTTCCCTGTACCCTTGCACAGTCTAGTATCACTTTTTGATTTTTCTCCCCCCCCCCTTGTTCCTGCCCTGCTCTCTCACACTCCATTGCGGACTTACGGGGCACTCCCATTGCCCTAGGGCATTTCCGCCTGGGTCACACCCAGCTAGGTGAGCTCCACCCTGCATAGATATCCCAAGGCTAGGGTAAGTCCTGCTTGCTCTCCACGGGATACTCCTCAGACTTCTCACCAGGTAGTTCCTGCCTGTGTACCTGGGGACATAAGGCAGCTCAGGCAACACTTATCAATATTCAAACCAATAGCGGGAACTTCAGCCCAGCCTCTGCATCACTGGGGCAGGCACTCGACCTGACATCTGGGGCACTCCCCTGATAGGGAAGCCACAGGAAGATAAAGTGGTAGGTTAATCCCGTAGCAAAAACAGCTGTAGGTTAATCCCATAGCAAAATCAGCTGTAGGCAAATCGAAGAAGCATTCCTATAAGTCTTCCAGAGAGAGACTAGAAAATGGCACCTGGTCCCTCAAAAACAACTCAACGCAAACAGCCATCACCCACAACGACCTCAATGAAAAAACAGGAGAAACAAAAGACCAACGCAGAAGATGTCCTGAACATAGCAACCTACATAGAAGAAGCAGACATTGGGATGCCATACAAAGACACTCTCAGAATGCTGCTTGGAGCCATGCAGGATATGAAGGAAATAATACAGAAAAAGGATGAACGGATAGAGGAGATAAAAGACATACAACAAAGGGAAATACAGGAGCTTAAGGAGCAGATAACGAAAAACAATAGCAGAATCGTGTTCCTTGAGAATCGATTGGAGGAATCAGCGAACCGCATCAGTGTTGTGGAGGACAGCCAAGCAGACTGTAATAAACGTGAACAAAAATCTAATAAGAGCATCAGAGAAGCCGAAGAAAACCTAAGAGCTATGTCTGATGCTATGAAGCGGAACAACATTAGAATAATTGGCCTACCGGAGGAAGACACAACAAAGAAGTCATCTGAAACAATAGCGAGAGAATTCTTGGAGGAAAACTTCCCCAGCCTAATGAATGAAAACCAAGCAACCATCCAGGAGGCTGAAAGAACACCAGCACGATGGGACCCCAAGAAGAAATCACCAAGGCACATAATAGTTAAACTATCCAACTTTGGGGAAAAGGAGAAAATCATGAGAGCAGCTAGGGAAAAGCAAGCAATCACATATAAAGGTTCCCACATAAGGATATGTTCAGACCTATCAGCAGAAACTATGAAAAAAAGGAGAGAGTGGAGTAACATATTCCAAAAATTGAAAGAAAACAACGCAAATCCAAGAATATTCTACCCAGCCAAATTATCGATCAAGATCTATGGAGAAGTAAAAGTCTTCCCAGACAAGGAAAAACTCAAAAAATACGTTACAACAAACGCAGCCTTACAAAAGATCCTCGCCGACTCGGTATGGGCAGAAGAACAACACTCACCAAGCACAAATAAGAGACCAACACATAGAACAACCTCACCCAGAGCACAACAAAGAGAAAACAGACCCCAAGATAGCAATGGCTTAAAGATGGAAAGAAGTCAAGAATGATACACACACACTAATGAGAAAGGAAAGTAGGAAAACTCCCAACACAAAAGGTATAAAATGGCATCACAGAGTCCGCACATTGAGATAATAACCCTGAATATCAATGGCCTGAACTCAGGCATTAAAAGACTGGGACTAGCATAATGGCTTAGAAAACACAACCCATCAATTTGCTGCCTACAGGAGACACATTTCAAGGCTACAGACAAAAATAGGCTGAGAATCAAAGGCTGGAGAAGGACATACCAAGCAAACAGCAATACAAAAAAAGCAGGGGTTGCAATCCTTATCTCGGATAAAATTGACCTCAAAGTGCAAACCATAAAAAGAGATAAGGAGGGACACTATATAATGCTCAAGGGAATGATAGACAATGAACCACTAAGCATTGTAAACATATATTCCCCGAACGAGAGACCAGCTCAATACGTCAACCAAACATTCCAAAAGATTAAGAAAGAAATCACAGACTCAACAATTATACTGGGCGACTTCAACTCACCACTCACTGAGAAAGATAGATCACAGGGAACGAAACTCAACAAGGAGACTAGAGAACTAAACTCCACAATTAGACAATTTGACCTAATAGATATTTACAGAGCTTTTCATTCAAATAAAAAAAATTTCACATTCTTTTCAAGTCTATTCGAAGATAGACCACATGCTGGGGCATAAGGCAAATCTACATAAATTTAAGCACATTGAAATAATACAGACCTCTCTCTCTGACCACCGTGCCATAAGACTGGAAATCAGCAAAAGGAAGACAAAGAAAATAAGAGCAAATAATTGGAGGATGAATAACACTCTACTGCAAAAGGAGAGCATACTGGTGCAGATCAGAGACGAAATCAGGAAATTTCTAGAAACCAACGAAAATGAGCACACGACATACCAAAACTTATGGGACACAGCAAAGGCAGTCATCAGAGGAAGGTTCATAGCAATACAAGCACACCTAAGAAAAGAAGAGAGACTCATGACAGATACACTGATGCGAAATTTACAAAAACTAGAGCTGAGTCAGCAGGACAACCCTACTAATAGCAAAAGAAAAGAAATTATAAAAATCAGGGCTGAGATTCAGGAGAGGGAAAATAAAAAAAACTATGGAAAAAATTAATATTGCTAAAAGTTGGTTCTTTGAAAGGATAAACAGGATCGATAGACCATTGGCAAACCTAACCAAAGAAAGGAGGGAACAAATCTCAATAGCAAGAATAAGGGATGAAAGAGGGGTCATTACAACAGACCCTAATGAAATCAAAAGGATAGTTACACAATACTATGAAGGAGTGTACTCCAATGCATTCAACAATTTGGAAGACATGGACAAATTCCTGGAAAAACAATCCCTCCCTAGACTATCCTCGGTGGACATCAAGAATCTCAACAGAACCATAGCAATAGAAGAAATAGAAAAGGTTATCAAGGGATTACCAACAAAAAAATCCCCTGGACCAGATGAATACACTGGAGAATTATATCAAGCATTCAGGGAAGAACTAATACCAATCCTACACAAACTTTTCCAGAACATAGAAAAAGACGGCAAACTCCCAAACTCCTTCTATGAAGCTAGTATAACTCTGATACCCAAACCGGGCAAGAATCCCACAAGAATCGAGAACTACAGAGCGATATCCCTAATGAACATTGTTGCAAAATTCCTTAACAAAATACTAGCCAACAGAATACAAAATTATATAAAACAAATAATTCACCATGACCAAGTGGGATTCATACCAGGGATGCAGGGATGGTTCAACATACGAAAGACCATTAGTATTATTCGTCACATTGACATGAAAAAGTATAAGAATCACATGATTATATCAATAGACGCAGAAAAAGCATTCGACAACATCCAACACCAATTCCTGTTTAAGACACTAGCGAAGATAGGAATGGAAGGAAAGTTCCTCAAGACAATACAAGCTATATATGAAAAACCAACAGCCAAAGTCATAGTCAATGGAGAAAAGACTAACACAATCCCACTGAAAAAGGGGACCAGACAAGGATGCCTTGTCTCCACTCCTATTTAATATTGTGCTGGAGGTTTTAGCTAACAGCATAAGGCAAAGTAGTGACATCAAAGGTATTCGTCTGGGGAAGGAAGAGGTGAAACTATCGTTATTTGCAGATGATATGATTTTATATATGGAAATTCCCAAAAGTTCCACAAGGGGAGTACTAGAAGCAATAGAGGAGTTTGGCAGAGTGGCAGGATACAAGATCAACAAACAGAAGTCCATCGGACTGTTATACACATCAGATAAGACCAGAAGAAGAGATCAAGAAGGTGGTACCCTTCACAATAGCCAAACACAAATTGAAATATCTAGGGATACACCTGACTGACAAAAAAAAAGATCTATATAGGGAAAACTATGGACACTATTACAAGAAACTAAGAGTGACCTCAACAAATGGAAGAATATTCCATGCTCTTGGATTGGGAGACTTAATATAGTTAAGAAGTCAGTTCTGCCAAAAGCACTATATAAGTTTAATGCTATCCCGATACAATTACCATCATCTTTCTTCAAAGAAATGGAAAAACTCATTACCAACTTCATATGGAGAGGGAAGAAGCCCAGAAGTAGCAGAGAACTCCTCAAGAACAAGGACACCATGGGAGGGCTTGCTTTACCTGACTTTGGCACATACTATGCAGCCACAGTTCTCAAAACTGCATGGTATTGGTACAATGACAGATACTCAGACCAATGGAAGAGAACTGAAAATCCAGAAATAAAAGCATCAGCATACACACAGCTGATCTTTGACAAGGGCCCCAAAAAGATCAAATGGGAAGCAGATGCCCTCTTTAACAAGTGGTGCTGAAAAAAATGGATATCAACATGCAGAAAAATGAAGCAAGACCCTTATCTCACTCCATGCACAAGAATAAACTCAAGGTGGATCACAGACCTTGAAGTTAAACCCCAAACTATTAGGGCCATCAATGAGGGATTTGGGACCAACTTGAGAACTTTGGCGCAGGGAATACACAGGCTATCAGAAATAGGGAAGGACACAAACACAGAGGAGGCACAAATTGACAAATGGGATATACTGAAGATAAAACACTTGTGTACATCCAAAGAATTCACCAAGAGAGTAATAAGAGAGTCCACAGACTGGGAAAACATCTTTAGCAATGACACATCAGACAAAGGCCTTATTACTAAAATTTATAATATTCTGCTAGATTCCAAAAAGAAAAAAACCAATAGCCCACTTGAAAGGTGGGCAAAGGACTTGAACCGAAATTTTACAGGGACAGAAATCTGAATGGCCAACAAACATATGAGAAAATGTTCCCGATCTTTAGCCATAAGAGAAATGCAAATTAAAACAACAATGAGGTACCACCTGACACCCTCAAAGGTAGCCCAATTCAAAAAATCAGAAAGCAACAAGTGTTGGAGGGGCTGTGGGGAGACAGTAACTCTCATCCACTGCTGGTGGGACTGTAAGTATGTACAGCCACTATGGAAATCAATGTGGCGATACCTAAAACAGATGGAAATAGAGTTACCATATGACCCAGCAATCCCCCTACTGGGCATATACCCAGAAGAGGCAAGAAACAAACCAAGACCAGACATCTGTGCTCCAATGTTCATTGCAGCACAGTTCACAATTGCAAGGAGTTGGAAGCAACCCAAATTTCCATCAACTGATGATTGGATTAAAAAACTGTGGTATATACTTACAATTGAGTACTACGCATCACTAAAAAGCAGTAATGAACATATGAGGCATATAGTGGCATGGGAAGAACTGGAGGAAATCATGCTAAGCAAGGTAAGTCAGGCACAAAAGCACAAGTACAACATGAGCCCGCTGAGGTGAGAATTAAAATTTTTTTAAAAAAGCAAAATGGCATAGGGGAAAAAACTATTGTATACAAACATTTTAGGGGTGAAGACTGTGTAGTATGGAAGGGACCAGACCAAAACCAGGGATGTACATTGTAGACAATGGTGGAGGAAGGGGGGAGAGGAAAACAAAAGGATGAATATAAGGAAGAAAAGGGGAGCAGGGGCATGGGCATTAATCCACCCAAGGGGAGGGTATTGTTTATATCTCCACAGGGAAAGTGGGACCAGACTTCAACCCAGTGCCACAAGGTGTGAATGCAATATCCCGGCGTGGAGTAGGGAACCAGTGGAGAGGTCTGGGAGGCTGGCCTCAGCACCATAAATTTAGTGGATTCCTGCCCCTCCCCCCAAAATAATTTGCTCCAAAGGATGACATTGACTCTGCAGCTCCGGGAGACGAACATATCTGATCAGAGCACACGGGAGCAGATGAAGGGGCAGGAGGAGAGAGTGGAGCACAACCTGGCCCACCAGGCCATGAGGATGATGTTCCTGAGTAGAGCAGCCAGTCCATAGAGAGAACAACATGGCTGGCCCCACTATGAGAAATGATGCCCCTCATTGGCTAAGGGCGATACAGGGGACTGTACCGGAGACACAGTGTGGGAATTGCACCTGACCTGATCCGACCACACCGTGGCAAATCAATGGGGGAGTGCAGCAGAACAGCAAGGGAATGGAGTGGCAAGGTCCCCAGGGAATGCTGAAAGTGGACTTTGGGGCCAGGGCGTGATGCCCCAACAGACTGGACTGGAAAACGCTCCTAAGGGCCAGCAAACAATCCCTGAACTAACTACAAGCTTTTCTCTTGTGAACTGTTTTGTTCTGTTTTTTGTCAGTGGTTTGTTTTTGTTGTCTGGTTGTATACTGTTGCTTTGTTTTCCTCTGTCTTGTTTTCGTGCATGTTAGTGTCTCCACAGGTCTGTCTGAATAGGACAGGCTGGATGAACTATCTGGAGGAAAAACAACAGGACCGACAGTTCCGGGGGGACTTGTGGTGGGGGGGTTAGGGGGGGTAAGGAAGTGGTGTTAACAAACACAGGGACAAGGGAAAAACATGGGACCCCAAATGGTAGAGAGGGGGGAGTGGCAGGTCTGGTGGGGAATGATCAAGGGTAAGGTTGCTTAGAGAAGAGGTATACTCTAGCCCAGGTGGCGACGAAGCATGGTAGTAGGGCAGTAGGAAAGTCAAGGGAGATGGAGGAAAGAGCTAGGAGTCAAAGGGCATTTATGGAGGTCTAGACAAAGACATGTACATGCAAATATTTATATAGGAGGATGGGGAAATAGATCTATGTGTCTATATTTATAGATTAAGTATTAAGGTGGCGGAAGGACCTTGAGCCTCTACTCAAACACTCCCTCAATGCATGATTACTTTCTTTAATTAAATTGGAACTCTATGATGCTCACTCTCCCGACACAACTGCTGGAGCCAAAGTGGGTGAACAAGTAAATGTGGTGAAGAAAGCTGATGGTGCCCGACTATCAAAAGAGATAGTGACTGGGGTCTTAAAGGCTTGAAGATAAACAAGCGGCCATCTAGCTCAGAAGCAACAAAGTCCACATGGAAGAACATACCAGCCTGTGTGATCGAGTGGTCCCGAAGGGATCAGTTACCAGGCATCAAAGAACAAAAAATCATATCATTGACTGCACACCTTCATGATAGGATCGCTGAAGACAAATGGGTGCATAAGCAAATGTGGTAAAGAAAGCTGATGGTGCCCGGTTATCAAAAGAGATAGTGACTGGGGTCTTAAAGGCTTGAAGGTGAACAAGCGGCCATACCGTATTCAATGAAGGGGGAAGTGCAGAGTGGAGACCCAAGGCCCAAGTGTCGGCCACTGGAGATCCCCTTATGGAGGGGTTTAGGAGAGGAGATGGGTTAATTAGGGTGCGCGGTAGTATCGATGAAGAACACAGCTTTCCCCCAGATCCTGGATGCTTCCTCCCCCCAACTACCATGATCTGATTTCTACCTTGCAGGGCTGGATAGGGCAGAGGCTGTACACTGGTACATATGAGGGCTGGAGAAACAGGGAATTCAGGGTGGATGATACCTTCAGGACCAAGGGTGTGAGCGGCGATGCTGGGAGAGTGGAGGGTGAGTGGGTTGGAAAGGGCGAACTGATTACAAGGATCCACATGTGACCTCTTCCCTGGGAGAGGGACAGCAGAGAAGGGGGGAGGGGAGACTCTGGATAGGGCAAGATATGATAAAATAACGATGTATAAATTACCAAGGGCACATGAGGGATGGGGTAGAGGGGAGGGAGGGGGAAAAGAGAACGTGATGCAAAGGGCTTAAGTGGAGAGCAAATGCTTTGAGAATGATTGGGGCAGGGAATGTATGGATGTGCTTTATACAATTGATGTATGTATATGTATGGATTGTGATAAGAGTTGTATGAGTCCCAAATAAAATGTAAAAAAAAGAAAAGAATTATTTCAATAAAAAAAACAAAAACAGAAAAACATTTACAATGTACTTTAAAAATTTACAGAATCATGAGGTATGACCAATGCTTTCAGTGCTACTATCTGTGTACCTTTCTACCAACAATTTCTTCCCCTTTACATTTCATTTTAGTAATCCCTTTTCCTGATTATCGGACTAACACCCACATCTCACCCATAGTTTTGGACTTCTAGGGAGAGATAGAAAGATAGTATCTTGGAATGCACTTGTGAAACTTTCTCCACCAGGAGCCTGGAAGGGTAGGATCACAAAACGAATGTGACGGGAAGAGGCTGTGAGAAAGTAGGGAGACATTAGCCTGAAGTGGCTAGTTGGATATGCTGGTGTGATGTCATTGACATTGCGCTTTTCAACCCCTAGTGAGTTTCTTAGTCAGGAAGTTGTGAAGTGGCAGTTATTTGACAGGGGTGTATGTTTGTGCCCCTATAAAACTAGTATGTAAGTCAAGCTAGTAGAAAAATACACTATTTATTTTTGACTCTGTCATGCCCATTCACCATAAACATCTGGAATATAGGACTCACCATTCCCCTAGGTCTTAAGTCCATGTTTCAATCGCAGAGCTCTGAAGCAGGCTGGTTAAAGAATAAAGTTGGACCTATTTGATCAACATTCTTTCTTTTTTTAAAAAAAATCACTTTATTAGGGGCTCTTTCAACTCTTATCACAATCCGTACATCCATCCATTGTGCAAAGCACATTTGTACATCCATTGCCCTCATCATTCTCAAAAAATTTGCTCTCCACCAAAGCCCCTGACATCAGGTCCTCATTTTCCCCTCCCTCACCACTACCCACTCCCTCATAAACCATTGATAATTTATAAATTATTATTTTGTCATATCTTCCTCTGTCCCACGTCTCCCTTCATACCCTTTTCTGTTGTCTGTCCCTGAGGTAGGAAGTCACATGTAGATACTTGAAATTGCTTCCCCCTTTCCAACTCACCCTCCCCGTGACCTCCCAATATTGCCAATCACACCATTGGCCATGAGAGGATCATCCACCCTGGATTACCTGTGTTTCCAGTTCCCACCTCTACCAGTGTACATCCCCTGGTCTAGATAGACCTGCAAGCCTTTTTGTAGGCCACTGGACATCCCCTTACAAAAGGGTCTTGGGGAGGAGACGAACCAGTCAGGGTCCGATGTAGCAACGATGAAAAAAACAATGTTCCTCTCGTTCCTAAATGCTTCCTCCTCCCGACCCCAGTCATTATCTGAATCCTTCCTTGATAAACATTCTTAATCTAAGCTTGAGTAATTTTAACTCCTTCCAGAAAAGGTTAGTTTATGAACACTGCCCCCCCCCCCAAAAAAAAGAAAACCACTCTGAATGGTGAAAGTAACAGTCAAGAGATCATCAGCTGCATTGCATTGGATGTATCAGGGGATCAACACCTTTTTACAGTGCTGGAAAGATATTACCTTGAGAAAGAAAGCTAATGGTACCTTGTTATCAAAAGATATAGCATCTGGGGTCTTAAAAGCTTGAAGATAAACAAGTGGCCATCTAGCTGAGATGTATCAGCCCACATGGAAGAAGTACACTAGCCAGTCTGAATAAGAGGTGCAAAAGAGACCAGTTATCAGACATCAAAGAACTAAAAATCCTATCAGTGGGTTCACACCTTCCTGATATGATCAATGAAGACAAACGTGTGCATAAGCAAATGTGGTGAAGAAAGCTGATCTTGCCCGGCTATCAAAAGATATAGCATCTGGGGTCTTAAAGGCTCGAAGATAGACAAGTGGCCATCTAGTTCAGAAGCAACAAAGCCCACATGGAAGAAACATATCAGCCTGTGTGACCAGGAGCTGTCGAAGGGATCAGGTATCACGCATCAAGAAACAAAAAATCATATCATTGTTAATGTGGGTGAGTGCAGAGGGGACGCTCAAAGCCCATCGGTAGCCAACTGGACACCCTCTTACTGAAGGATTGTGGGGAGGAGATGAGCCAGTCAGGGTGCAGGGTAGCAACGATGAAACATATAACTTTCCTCTAGTTCTTAAATGCTTCTCCCCCCTCACTATCATGATCTACCTTACAAATCTGGAGAGGCCAATTCTACCTTACAAATCTGGCTAGACCAAAGGATGTACATTGATACAAATAGCAACTGGAAACACAGGAAATCCAGGACAAATGACTCCTTCAGGACCAGTGGTGAGAGTAGCAATGCCTGGAGGGTGGAGGGAATGTGAGGTAGAAAGGGGCAACTGATTACAAGAATCTACGTATAGCCTCCTCCCTGGGTGATAGACAGCAAAGAAGAGGGCAGTGGGATACATCAGACAGTCCCTGTGAATGCTTGGCCAACACATGCCACTTATCCCTGTGGGAGTTTTTCTGACACCTCCTTCTAAAAAGTCAAAAGGTCAGAAGAATCATGAGGCTCCACTTTTATGGTCTGTATTCGTACTGAAAATCAAGATCAAGCTAGCTTTTTCCCTGACTCTCCACAAGAGTTTCTATCCTCCCTGAGCTCACCTTAGGACACCTGCGGTAACTTTTCCAGGTGTACCGTCCCAGTCAAACAACCCAGCTGACCCCGCTAAGTCCCTGCCCCATGGAGGGGCCCCAAAAGGATGCAGCTATGGCTCAGTGGAAGCACAGCAAGAAATGTCAGCGGAGGAAGGAGGCCTACTCTGTGTATGTGAACAAGGTGCTCAAGGAAGTCCACGTGGACTCCAGCACCAAGGGTCATGGGCATTGTGAACTTGTTGAACAATGACACCTTCGTGTACATCACCCACATCATCTAAACTCCATATTCCATACTACTCGACCACCACCGCCTGGGACATTCAGACGGCTGTGCATCTGCAACTACTGGAACAGCTGGACAAGCGCGCCATGGCCGAGGGCACCAAGGCCATTGCCCACTACACTAGCTCCAAGTAAATTGTCCTTCAGCCTCACAACGTTCAAAACCCAAGGGCCCGTTTCAGGGTCACTTCCGTTTGCATCTCAGAGAAAGAAGTCAAACACGTTGGCACTACCTAGTGTTTGGTTTGCATGTTTCGCTTTGGTTTTTGACTCATGCATAGTTTATTTAGTTCATTAGTTTTCATGATGGAGACCTTCTTTTTTTAATACCTTTTGGGGCACTTACTGGACATATCCCACAATTCAAACATCTCAAGAAGAATTGTACAATTCGAACAACAATCCATTGAACATTGTCTTTTTCCCCATGATGATTAAATCACCTTTAAATGACTTCTGTTGTCACCATTAGTTCTAGTGCTCAGTTCCCTCCTTCCTTCATTGTTTGCTCCCCAAATCGCCTCCCCTTCCCCAACTCAGACACCACCCACCCCCACCCCAACTGGACATCCCCTACAAACCCTCCTATCATTTCTTATCTGTAGTCATCCACTCCTGTGTTTCATAAACTGAGAAACCATAACAAACTGAAACAAATTTTAGTGGAAAGGAAAAAAACAGTAAAATATAGATAAAAATATAAACATGGAATAAGAAAAAAGGCCACTATCAATATTTTAAAGCCAGCGAAGACGTTTCTGTCACAGACCAGCAAGAGATCTTGCCCGTAGAACAGACTCTGGTCGGATCCAGAGGGAGGTCAGCAGAACAAGACCCCGGGGCTCACCTTTGAGCTGAGGAGGAGCAAGGAGTCTAGGGGAGGAGGCGTCCCTGTGTGGAAAGAAACAAGGGAGGGGTTCTTAGGAGACCCACAAAGAGAGAATCAGGGAACCCTGAAGCCCAAAACCCCAGGTGGGATCCCTTTTCTCCAACAGGGACTCCCACCATTGACCACAACCAACCTGAAAGCGGGGAAATAGGACCGGTCTCAGGGACACCGGCCCACCTCTCACCAAGAGAAGTGCTGGCAGGGTTCCTAGGGGGAGAGAAAGGGCGCTTGCACCCTAGTCAGCTGGACTAAAATGGCCACTGCCCACATACATTTCCCGGAGCCCAGTGCCTCCCACCTGGGAGGGTCACTAAAGGGGTGCTCAGGCTATGGGCCCTTCTCTGGCACAGCGAGCAGAGAACGGACAGCGGCTTTCTTGCTCTGAGATATAGTTCCAGCTAAGACACCTCCACTTCTGACCCTTTCTGAGTGTGACCTGGGGTGGGAGGAGCTGACGGGGACAGGGAGGAGTAGGATCTCTGCCATCACTTCCTCTCAAGGAAACTCTTCCCTGCCCATTTCTGCTGAGGCAGCAACACAGGTGCCTGGTGATGGGGTGGGTGTGGCCTGGCTGGCCTGGGATGGGGCTGAGGGAGGGGCCAAGGAGAGGTGGTCCTCACCAGAGTGCCCACAGCTGTGGCTGAGACTGCAGCTGCAAAGACTCATATAACAAAGGCCAAGGCAGCAGTACTTTCCCTCATAGCAGACACAGTGCATGGGTGACGTGGGTGAAATAAAATCATGTACGTTGGGTGTGTAAGCCTGTGATCAGATTCCCTGGATGTGCATCCTCCTAACTACATGGAAACACCCAACAATCCAATCCTGAAAGGTGTTAATGGGGGTGAAGCAATAACTAAGGCCCTTGCTAAACCTTGTGGTAACGAATTATTCTGCGACCTAAAGCACTGTAGTGTGTGACTGATTTTTAGGAAAAGAGAAGTACCTAGCATGCACATCTAGGTAAGTTATATGTCAGTTTAACAAAATTTAAAAAATAAAAATTAAGCAGGAGCACTGAAAAGGGTATGGAAGAACGTAGAATAGAGAATGGTTGTTAAACTTGCCTGTCCTTAGAGTTGGAATTTGTACTATCTCCTTGTTTGATTTCATCATGAAGCTTTGGGGACAGTTAAACATGAGAGTTATGTTCTTCTATGGTGCTTATTATGATTCATGCACTCCGCTAATTTAATTTAAAATCCCTTGTGTTTCAATCGGTCCAAGAGGTCAAGTCTATGGACCGTGGGGAAGGCTTTTCCAAGTTGAGTTATTTTAAATTTAAATTTGTTTCCTGCAAGGAACTCTTGGCTGCCAGGACTCTCAGAACAAGTGTTTATGGGAAAGATCAAAGTGAAGTATTTCCCGACTAACTTGTATCCATAAGGATTGTGCTTCTTTTATGCCTGATATACTGGAATTTCTTTATGAAAGTTCAAGTCATATTCCAGAGTTGCTGGCTGAAAATGGAGATAGGAGAATTGTAACACTGTGTTACATTTCCCAATATGGTCAGATAGTTCCACAGAATGTACAGAAAACTGTCACCTGACTTTATCAGGAATCCACAAACGTCACTTATCAGCCAATATTTTCTGAATAAAACTGATTTATGTTTCAAGTTCTGATGGAGACATCTTATCAATAGATCTTGGGAAGCAGTCTAGATTTTCCAACTAAAGGGCGACTTCTCTGGAAATACCTGTTGTGTTAGACTGGGTTGACTAGAGAAACAAATCCAGGGTCATTCAAATATGTGTAAGAAAGAGATTTACAGCAATGACTAATAGGTAACAAGAAAACGTTACACCACAATCCAGATCAACCATATAAGTCTGATATTAGCCCTTATGTCTGATACTGGTCCATAATTTCCTCTTCAGATTCACACAGCACATGCAATGATGAGGAATGCAGGAGGACCATAGGCCTGTGAGTGAAAAATCTTGTGTATCAAATTGTGGTAGAAGCATTTAGGGCTGGTGTGGGTTTCCATGTGGCTCTTCCAGCTCTCCAAGTTACTCAATAGCAGGAAGGTGAAGCAGAAAGAGAGGGTAGCCCAGCTCCAGGGAAAAAGAGTGGAAGTTTGCAGATTCTACATGAGAAGGTTATGCCCCCAGGAGGCATCATCAGGTTGTGACCTTACTAACAGGCTAACCTCCACCCCTAGACTTATTTACCAAGTTGAAATGAAACTATGTAGCTACCACACCTGCTTTCATGTGAGTTTTCTGTTTCCATGGATAAATCTTTAATTTCCCTTTCCCCTACCCCCGCCATAAAAACCTTATTGTCATTGAGTTAATGCAGACTCAGATAGATACTATAGGACAGGGTAGAACTTCCCTGGTGAGTTTCCAAGAATGAAAATCTTTGCTGGAGTAGAACACTCATTCGTTCTCCTGGGGTGTTATAGGTGATTCCTAAGTGCTAGTCTTAAGTTAGCAGACCAACTTATACCCTCTTCTCAAACAGGGGTTTGTTCATTCATTGTAGATCCACCCCACCCACTATAGCATGCAATGAGAATCCAAAACTTTCCATCGGTTATACAAGCTACTTCCCATTGGGTTGCTCACCTAAAGTTAGTGATTGATCAGCAGAAGGAGATGTGCCCAGCCACCGCTACCAAGTGCTCCAAAAGGATGCCATTAGAAAGTCCTGGAGAGAGTGTGAAAAAAATATGGACCCAAACTCAGACTCACAAAGAGACCCTCAAGGAAATGGCCTTTGGTCACTCTCATGTCCGGAACTGAACTCACCCCCTACTAGGCTAACCCATCATGTAAGTAAGATCAAGGACAGGATTTAGCAGACAGGGAAGAAGGGAATCACGAAAGTATTGAACAAATATTGGCTGACTCGGTTTCTAATATTTACAAAAAAATTTTTTCATGTAGCTCCATTATCAATATCGGTCTACAGTTTTTGGAAGTATCATTATCTGATACTAGTATCAGATTATTACTGGTCTCATAGAATGTGTTATTAAGTCTTCTCTCTCAACCATTGTTATGTTTTTACCCAATTAACTTGAGTTTAAATAAAATTGCAGTAAAATTGGCACGTTGTTAGAACAAAGTGTTCTTGTGTAGTTGAAATCCAAAGTCCATCCACTTCCTCAATGTATGGCCATACAAATATATGTACATAATCCAATACCTCTATTTTGTGAATTAATATATTCACACATGCACACCGATATGTTTATACCTCTATCCATAGCTTTGCTTCCTAGATCTTTTCTGTATTTCTTTTTTCATTCCCCCTGTCCTACCATCACACTCAACCCTTTTCTGTCTCTTAGTAATACCTCTCAGCTAAATTGCTATTGCTCTAACATCCCCAGGATGTCTAAGTCCTCCTCATTATTCATTTAATTCCATAGTAGTTCCCCTATCTATGGAATTGTTTGATCACCGCTACCTCTCTCCACTCCCTTCTCCCCCAAGGCCCTCCAGAACAATTGGTCCAGTTACTTCCCATGCCTCTATTGGCAGGCAAAACAACAAAAGCGTAGACAAAACAAAAAAGAAAATATTGATTTAAAAAGGGGTGGGGGGAAACTAGGCAAAAAAAACCCCTCAAACATGAAAGCATATATAATCCTAGGTCTGACCGCTGACCTTTATGACTATCTCCCCACCAGTCCTGGGGGTTTCCGGAAACTGCTCCTTCTAGTCTGAAGTCTATTTTTGCAGCTACTCAGGGGCATTATGGCTCGGCTTGGCTCCCATTGCAGACCTGCTCTGATCCCTTATTGGTTCACACCACTGTGGAGGGAGGTGAGGGTCAGACCAGGCTCATTACACACCATGTATCACCCGTATGGTTCTCTGGCAATGTACTCTCCAGCTAGGGGACATCATGTCTCAAGCTGATGTTGGCCTTAGTCTTCTCTGTGTTTCTGAGCAGAATTTTGCAAACAATGGTGATAAAAAATTTTACCATTCATTGTTAATCCCATTTATTTTAACATCTCCAAATAAGATACATATAATTAAAAAGACATATTTGAGCTAAAAATTCTTTTAAATTAATTAATTTGCTTTCATTGACAATTATGCCTTGCGACGATGGTGTAGTGCCCTCTTGGCATTCATAAATTAAAAATGTGAAAAAATTTAAGCAGTCCACACAGAAAGGAGAAAGAAAGAGAGTGAAAAAGAGAGACAGAGAGAGAGATAATATATAAAATTTAAGGGGTGGTTCTGGGTGAACAATGCACAATGAAGTTTGACGAGAGTTAATTTACTGATGAATAAACCTTGTTTGATAAATGAGATTAAGAGAAAAAAGTGTCATCAAATATTACATTTTATAAGGCAACAAACACACAAATCATGATGCTAAGCTCTGGGTTTTGGGTGAGCCCTTATTTTATATTAAATGTTATTCATGGTCTCTTAATTCACTTGGCTTTTGGATTCTCTGCGTACATTTGACGTTCTTATTTGCTAATATTTTCATGTGTGTGCCTGTGTGTCTATGTTTGAAAGGTGTTCCTATAGCTCCAAGTGTTCCCTAAGAACATCTCCTACAGCAACTTCACCCAATCCACCCCGGGTTTATTCTGCCTTCATCTGGAACAGTGGTTCTCAACCTGTGGGTCACAAACCCTTTAGGAGTCGAACGACCCTTTCACAGGGTTCACCTGATTGATAACAGTCGCAGAATGACAGTTATGAAGTAACAATGAAAATAATTTTATGTTTGGACTACAACACGATGAACTGTATGAAAGGGTTGTGGCCTTAAGGAAGGTTGAGAACCCCTGATTTTCTGCACTCACCAAAGGATGGATATTCCAATGAGAAAGGCTCCTGGAGTATAAATTTCACTGATTTAATAATGATGTTGGTGTAATTAAAGGTGATTACCCTTTAATCAGTCTCTCACGTTGCCTCCTTAATTTCCAGCTCCTGCTAAGGATCCAGGTGAGGCTGGACGCAGATAATTGAAGGTGCTGAAATTCAGGCGGATTTGGATTTCAGATCAGGCTGTGCTGTGTTGATCATCCTTGCTTGGATATTTTGTGCTTCCTGGAAGATAAGAGTACCTGGAACCTAGGCTCGGGGACCTATTACATGCCAGGTACCCTCAGCTAGTAGGTATGTAAGACAGGCTCAGGGAGGAACATAGCCTTTTGCCTCCGGAAGCCCCTGGGTTGAGCTCAAAGATATTCAGCCTGTGCTAACACGCTGACTCTGAAACCTCCACTAACGACTTCTTAGTTGCTGGTTTGTCCACATCCGGGTCTCACTTTCATTCCAGGGTATATTTAGATATCCACACACTCGGGGTGCCTGGTCAGGATTTAACCGATTAAGTCAGCGCGGGGTTGGCCACTGTTGTTATCACGAGTGACTCTTGTAGGACTTATTTCTCCAAGAGTGGAGAGCCCAGTGTGCGCTGAGAGGTCGTTCCTGGCACTGGACCCATAGGATGTCCATGGGAATAACATCTTTACACTTAAGGGTGAAGCTGCAGCTCCTACTTGAAGTATGTCTTGTGAGGTTAAGTGGTTGGTTTTCTGGAAACTCAAGTAGTTACAAACCCAAATATTTTAGGGTTAGAAGGGTGTGTTACATGTTCCTCAAAGCCGTTAATTCTGAGGGAAAAGTCCAATGTTGTGAAAAATGGAGATCACGGTTTCAAAAAATGGAGATCATGGTACTTTTAATTTGATACCACGTTCATCTCTTTTGACATGAGGGTCCCTGGGAAAGAGGGAATGGAGGGAGTCAAAGGTAGAATATCCATTATTTTATTTGTTTCATTAAACACGGATTCACTACATCTTTGAGGGAGAAACCAGGATACATTGTGACCTACCAATTAGTGAGCAAGTACAATTTCGCTCTTGGTCACCTTGGTTATTGGGTACCACATCCCTGCATATGTCTAATAGCAGAGAAGACTCCTTGAGTGTAGGACACAGTAGAGCAGATGACCACAAATGTTTTGGGCTAGCTCTTGGTCATATGCTTTTTGTCATATTTAAACATTTATATATTCCTTCATTTTGCCAAATTTCATGAACCATTTGTAAACGTTAACTGAAAACAGAGGATGTGTTGGTGTCTCCTAATTTTGCATGTCTACCTCTCGCAGTCTCTTACATATAGGTAAAATCTGGGAGAGGAGACAGGTCCACACACATAATTAGCAGCGTGAGTTATTTCGGTGTGTTAGGTTTGGTGCCTAGCTTAGGGTTTTAGTGTGCTAAAGACTGAGTCTGTACTTAACGATTGGAAGCCAGGTCCTGAGATTAATCAATGTTCCTGCTTCAAGAACAAGAATCAAGGGATAGAATTAGGAGTTAATTGTGATGATTTGAGTTTCAGGTGTTGGTGGACAGATTAAAGGTCATTATACTTAGAAAGTTTCTGCCTAACAGATTATGTTTTGAGTTGATTAGGAGCATATATGTTAAGTGATAATGATGTAGAAATAATGTTTAAGCATTGGAGTTTTCGGGGGTAGTTTCTGCACTTGAGATGTAGGGTCATAAGGTTAGGGTTAAGTTGATAGACTATAGTCCAGGTTGTGACTCTCATTCAAAGAATTGGAATAACTGCTTTAGGTTAGATTTAGTGTGTATGGTCATTGGATTTGTTAAGCACATGTTAACTTTGCTGTGACATCAGGTGATGCGCAGGGTGTTTGTAGTTCTGGAGGATGCATGACTTTTCAGCTAGTTATCAGTGTGCTGTAAGGATACTCAGCAGGTTAACGTATAAGGGTTAATGGTTTGGGAGATGGTGATTAGCAGTGAATGAGTAAGGATTGATGTACAAAGTTAATATGTGCTGAAATGTAGCCGAAAACATTTTTGAGTTTATCAACTATAGTACTTATGATATATTTAGAATCATTTATGCATAAAATCATCATTTTTCTAATTAGTTCATGGATCGTTTCTTGGCCTTTCGGAGTGTTTTCCAGTCCAGTCTGTTGGGGCACCACACAATGACTTCAAAGTCCAGCTTCAGCATTCCCTGGGGACCTTGCCACTCCATTCCCTTGCTGCCTGCTTCAAGCCCTCAGTGCTTTGCCTTGGTGTGGTGGGTTCAGATCGGGCGCAATTCCCACACTGTGTCTCTGGTGCTGACCCCATGGGCCATGTGGCCCTCTCTGTGGACTGACTGCTCTAATTGGGGTCATCGTCCTCAGGGCCTGGTGGGCCAGGATATGCTCCACTCTCTCCCACTCCCCCTTCATCTGGCCCTGTGTGCGCCTACAAGAAATGTCCCTCTCCCAGAGCTGCAGACTCAACGCTGTTGCTTGACATAAATTCTTCTGGGTGGAGGGGCAGGCATCCATCCAGTATTTGGTACCGGGACCAGCCCCCCAGACCTCTCCACTGTCTCGCCACTCCATAACAGCGTGTCACACCCACACTTTGGGGCACTGGGTCGAATCAGGTCCCTCTCTCCCTGTGGACACACAAACAATACCCTCCTCTTGGACGGGTCAACGCCCCATACCCCTCCACCATCTCTTCCTTATTTTCATCCTTTATTTTTTCCTTTTCCCAATTCTTCCCCTGTTGTCTACCATGTGCATCCCCGGATTTCATCTGGTCCCTGCCATATTACACAGTCCTCAACCCAAGAAGGTTTGTATACAATAGCTTTCTCACTATGCCCCTTTTTCGTTTTTCTATTTAATGCTTACCTCAGTGGGCTCATGTTGTATTTGTCCTTTTGTGCCTGACTTACTTCACTTAGCATGCTTTCCTCCACTTCTTCCCATGCCGTTATGTGCTTCATACGTTAATCACTGCTTTTTAGCAATGTGTAGTTCTCCATTACATGTATATACCACAGATTTTTTATCCAATCATAAGTTGATGGAAATTTGGGTTGCTTCCAAGTCCTTGCAATTGTGAACTGTGCCACAATGAACGTTGGAGGACAGATGTCTGGCCTTGGTCTGTTCCTTGCCTCTTCTGTGTATATGTCCAGAAGGGGGATTGCTAGGTCGTATGGTAACTCTATTTCCATCTGTTCTCCATATCACCAGATCAATTTCCATAGTGGTTGTACATACTTACAAGTCCACCAGCAGTGGATGAGAGTTCCTGTCTTCCCACAGCCCCTCCAAAACTTGTTGCTTTCTGTTTTTTTGAATTGGGCTACCTTTGAGGGTGTTAGGTGGTAACTCATTGTTGTTTTACTTTGCATTTCTCTTATGGCTAAAGATCGGGAACGTTTTCTCATATTTTTGTTGGTCATTCTGATTTCTGCCCCTGTGAAACTTTTGTTCAAGTCCTTTGTCCACCTCTCAGGTGGGAAATTAGTTTTTTTTTTCCTTTTCAGAAGCTAGCAGAGTATTGTAGATTTTAGTAATAAGGCCTTTGTCTGATGTGTCATTGCTAAAGATGTTTTCCCAGTTCGTGGACCCTCTTATAACTCTCTTGGTGAATTTTTTTTTATGTACACAGGTGTTTTTTCTTCAGGATATCCCATTTGTCAAATTGTGCCCCCTCTGTTTGTGTCCTTCCCTATTTCTGATAACCTATGTATTCCCTGTGCCAAAGTTCCCAAGTTGGTCCCAATTCCCTCATTCATGGCCCTAATACTTTGGAGTTTAACTTAAAGGTCTGTGATGCACTTTGAGTTTATTCTTGTGCATGGAGTGAGATAAGTGTCTTGCTTCATTTTTTGCAGGTAAATATCCATATTTTTCCAGCAACACTTTTTTTTCTTTTAATTAATAAATATTTTGATTGGGGCTCATACAGCTCTTATCACAATCCATACATACATCAATTGAGCAAAGCACCCTTATACATTTGTTGCCCTCGTCATTCTTTTTTTTTTTTTACATTTTATTAGGGACTCACACAACTCTTATCACAATCCATACATATACACACATCAATTGTATAAAGCACATCCATACATTCCCCGGCCCAATCATTCTCAAAGCATTCACTCTCCACTTAAGCCCTTTGCATCAGGTCCTCTTTTTTTTTGTTTCCCCTGCCCTCCCCGCTCCCCCCTCCCAATGTGCCCTTGGTAATTTACACATCGTTATTTTGTCATATCTTGCCCTATCCGGAGTCTCCCTTCCCCCACTTCTCTGCCATTCCTTTCCCAGTGATGAGGTCACACGTGGACCCCTGTAATCAGTTCCCCCTTTCCAACCCACTCGCCCTCCGCTCTGCCAGCATCGCCCCTCACACCCCTGGTCCTGAAGGTATCATACACCCTGGATTCCCTGTGCCTCCAGCCCCCATATGCACCAGTGTACAACCTCTGCCCTATCCAGCCCTGCAAGGTAGAATTCGGATCATGGTAGTTGCGGGGAGGAAGCATCCAGGACCCGGGGGAAAGCTGTGTTCTTCATCGGTACTACCTCGCACCCTCATTGACCCATCTCCTCTCCTGAACCCCTCTGTGAGGGGATCTCCATTGGCCGAACTTGGGCCTTGGGTCTCCACTCTGCACTTCCCCCTTCATTCAATATGGTATATATATATATATATATATATATATATATATATATATATATAGACACACACATATATACATATACACACATATATCTTTTTTTTTTGCATGATGCCTTATACCTGGTCCCTTTGGCACCTCATGATCACACTGGCCGGTGTGCTTCTTCCATGTGGGCTTTGTTGCTTCTGAGCTAGATGCCCGCTTGTTCACCTTCAAGCCTTTAAGACCCCAGTCATTATCTCTTTTGATAGCCGGGCACCATCAGCTTTCTTCACCACATTTGCTTATGCACCCATTTGTCTTCAGCGATCCTATCATGGAGGTGTGCAGCCAATGATAGGATTTTTTTTGTTCTTTGATGCCTGATAACTGATCCCTTCGGGACAACTCGATCACACAGGCTGGTGTGTTCTTCCATGTGGACTTTGTTGCTTCTGAGCTAGATGGCCGCTTGTTTATCTTCAAGCCTTTAAGACCCCAGTCACTATCTCTTTTGATAGTCGGGCACCATCAGCTTTCTTCACCACATTTCCTTGTTCACCCACTTTGGCTCCAGCAGTTGTGTCGGGAGAGTGAGCATCATAGAGTTCCAATTTAATTAAAGAAAGTATTCATGCATTGAGGGAGTGTTTGAGTAGAGGCCCAAGGTCCTTCCGCCACCTTAATACTTAACCTATAAATATAGACACATCGATCTACTTTCCCATCCTCCTATATATATTTGCATGTACATGTCTTTGTCTAGACCTCCATAAATGCCCTTTGACTCCTAGCTCTTTCCTCCATCTCCCTTGACTTTCCTCCTGCCCTACTACCATGCTTCGTCGCCACCTGGGCTAGAGTATACCTCTTCTCTAAGCAACCTTACCCTTGATCATTCACCACCAGACCTGCCACTCCCCCTTCTCTACCATTTGGGGTCCCATGTTGTTCCCTTGTCCCTGTGTTTGTGAACACCACTTCCTTACCCACCCTACCCACCACCTCAAGTCCCCCCGGAACTGTCGGTCCCGTAGTTTTTCCTCCAGATAGTTCATCCAGCCTGTCCTATTCAGACAGACCTGTGGAGACACTAACATGCACGAAAACAAGACTGAGGAAAACAAAGCAACAGTATACAACCTGACAACAAAACAACAACAAACCACTGACAAAGAACAAAACAAAACACTTCCCAAGAGCAAAGCTTGTAGTTAGTTCAGGGATCATTTGCTGGCCCTTAGGAGCGTTTTCCAGTCTAGACTGTTAGGGCACCACGCCCTGGCCCCAAAGTCCACTTTCAGCATTCCCTGTGGACCTTGACACTCCATTCCCTTGCTGTTCTGCTGCACTCCCCCAGTGCTTTGCCTCAGTGTGGTGGGATCAGGTCAGGTGCAATTCCCACACTGTGTCTCCGGTACAGTCCCCTGTATAGCCCTTAGCCAATGAGGGGCATCATTTCTCATAGTGGGGCCAGCCATGTTGTTCTCTCTATGGACTGGCTGCTCTACTCAGGAACATCATCCTCACGGCATTGTGGGCCAGGCTGTGTTGCACTCTCTCCTCCTGCCCCTTCATCTACTCCCGTGTGCTCTGATAAGATATGTTCATCTCCCGGAGCTGCAGAGTCAATGTCGTCCTTTGGAACAAATTATTTTCGGGGGAGGGGCAGGAATCCACTTAATTTATGGTGCTGGGGCCAGCCTCCCAGACCTCTCCACTGGTTCCCTACACCACGCTGGATATTGCATTCACACCTTGCGGCACTGGGTTGAAGTCTGGTCCCACTTTCCCTGTGGAGATAGAAACAATACCCTCCCTTGGGTGGATTAGTGCCCCATTCCCCCACTACTCTTTTCTTCCTTTTGTTTTCCTTTCCCCCCCTCCTCCACCATTGTCTACCATGTGCATCCCTGGCTTTGGTCTGGTCTCTGCCATACTACACAGTCTTCACCCCACAAATGTTTGTATACAGTAGCTTTTCCCCCTATGCCACTTTGGTTTTTTAAACAAAATTTTTAAATTCTTACCTCAGCGGGCTCATGTTGTACTTGTCCTTTTGTGCCTGACTTACTTCACTTAGCATGATTTCCTCCAGTTCTTCCCATGCCGCTATGTGCCTCATACGTTCATCACTGCTTTTTAGTGATACGTAGTACTCCATTGTATGTATATACCACAGTTTTTTTAATCCACTCGTCAGTTGATGGAAATTTGGGTTGCTTCCAAGTCCTTGCAATTGTGAACTGTGCCGCAATGAACACTGGAGCACAGATGTCTGGTCTTGGTTTGTTTCTTGCCTCTTCTGGGTATATGCCCAGTAGGGGGATTGCTGGGTCATATGGTAACTCTATTTCCATCTGTTTTAGGTATCGCCAGATTAATTTCCATAATGGCTGTACGTACTTACAAGTGCAACAGCAGTGGATGAGAGTTCCTGTCTCCCCACAGCCCCTCCAACACTTGTTGCTTTCTGGTTTTTTGAATTGGGCTACCATTGAGGGTGTCAGGTAGTACCTCATTGTTGTTTTAATTTGCATTTCTCTTATGGCTAAAGATCGGGAACTTTTTCTCATATGTTTGTTGGCCATTCGGATTTCTGTCCCTGTAAAATTTCGGTTCAAGTCCTTTGCCCATCTTTCAAGTGGGCTATTGGTTTTTTTTCTTTTTGGAATCTAGCAGCGTATTGTAAATTTTAGTAATAAGGCCTTTGTCTGATGTGTCATTGCTAAAGATGTTTTCCCAGTCTGTGGACTCTCTTATCACTCTCTTGGTGAATTCTTTAGATGTACACAAGTGTTTTATTTTCAGTATATCCCATTTTTCAATTTGTGCCTCCTCTGCCAGCACCACTTTTTAAAGAGGGAATCTGCTTCCCATTTGATATGTGTGTGACCCTTATCAAAGATCAGTTGCCTGTATGCTGATGATTTTATTTCTGGGTTTTCAGTTCTTTTCCATTGGTCTGAGTATCTGTCATTGTACCTATACCATGTGGTTTTGACAACTGTGGCTGTATAGTATATGGTGAAGTCAGGTAAATCAAGCCCTTTTTTTGAGGAGTTCTCTGCTAATTCTAGGTTTCTTCCCTCTCCATATGAAGTTCATCATTAGTTTTCCACTTCTGTGAGGAAAGATGAGGGTAATTGTATCGGGATTGCTTTAAACTTATATAGTGCCATTGGCAGAACTGGTATCTTGACTATATTGAGTCTTCTATTTCATGAGCATGGCATACACTTCCATTTGTTGAGGTCACTATTGTTTTCTTGCAATAGTGTTCTGTAGTTTTCCCCATATAGATCTTTTGTTTTTTAAGTCAGGTATATCCCTTGATATTTCAATTTGTATTTGACTATTGTGAAAGGTAACACCTTTTTTTATCTCCCCTTCTGTGGCCTTATCTGATGTGATGGACTTTTGTTGATCTTGTATCCTGCCACTTTGCCAAACTCCTCTATTGCTTCTAGTACTCCCCTTGTGGAACTTTTGGGATTTTCCATATATAAAATCATATCATCTGCAAATAACGATAGTTTCACCTCTTCCTTCCCCAGACGTATATCTTTGATGTCTCTTCTTTGCCTTATGCTGTTAGATAAAACCGCCAGCACAATATTAAATAAGAGTGGGGACAAGGACATTCTTGCCTGGTCCCCCTTTTCAGTGGGAATGTGTTAGTCTTCTCCATTGACTACCAGGTTGTCTGTTGGTTTTTCATATATAGCTTGTATTGTCTTCAGGAACTTTCCTTCCATTTCTACTCGCTAGTGTCTTAAACAGGAATTGGTGTTGGATGTTGTCGAATGCTTTTTCTGCATCTATGGATATTATCATGTGATTCTTATAATTTTTCATGTCAATGTGATGAATAATACTAATGGTCTTTCGTATGTTGAACCATCCCTGCATCCCTGAAAATGAATCCAACTTCGTCATGGTGAAATGTTTGTTTTATATTCTTTTGTAGTCTGTTGCCTAGTATTTTGTTAAGGATTTTTGCATCAATGTTCATTAGGGATATTGATCTGTAGTTCTCGATTCTTGTGGGATTCTTGCCCGGTTTTGGTATCAGACTTATACTAGCTTCATAGGAGGAATTTGGGAGTTTGCCATCTTTTTATATGCTCTGGAAGATTTTGTGTAGGATTGGGGTTCGTTTTTTCTATAGTTTATTTTGTATAGTTTTCTTATTTTCCCTCTCCTGAATCTCAGCCCTGATTTTTATAATTTCTTTTCTTTTTCTAGTAGTAGGATTGTCCTGCTGACTCCGCTCTAGTCGTAAATTTTGTGCCAGCATATCAGTCCTGAGTCTCTCTTCCTTTCTCAGATGTGCATGTATTGCTATGAAACTTCCTCTGATGACTGCCTTTGCTGTGTCCCATAACTTTTGGAACTTAATGTGCTCATTCTCGTTGGTTTCTTGAAATTTCCCAATTTCATCTCAAATTTGCGCCAGTACACACTCCATTTGCAGTAGAGAGTTATTCATCCTCCAATTGTTTGCTCTTATTTTCTTTGTCTTCCTTTTGTTGATTTCCAGCCTTATGACACAGTGGTCAGAGCGAGAGATATGTATTATTTCAATGTGCTTAAATTCATGTAGATTTGCCTTATGCCCCAGCATGTGGTTTATCTTCGAATATGTGCCATAAGAACTTGAAAATAACATGAATTTTTTTTGTTTTGTTTTTGGATGAAAAGCTCTGTAAATATCTATCAGGTCAAATTTTCTAGTTGTGGAGTTCAGCTCTCTAGCTTCCTTGTTGAGTTTCTTTCTCTGTGATCTATCTTTCTCAGGGAGTGGTGTGGTGAAGTCACCCACTATAATCGTCAAGTCTGTAATTTCATTTTTAATTTTTCGTAGTGTTTGGTTGACGTATTCAGCGGGTCTCTCATTCGGGGAATATATGTTTACAATGCTTAGTGGTTCTTTGCCTACCATTCCCTTGAGCATTATATAGTGTCCCTCCTTATCTCTTTTTTGGTTGGCACTCGGAGGTCAATTTCATCCGAGATTAGAATTGCAACCCTGCTTTTTCTGTATTGCTGATTGCTTTGTAGGACTTCTCCAGCCCTTGATTCTCAGGCGATTTTTGTCTGTAGCTTTGAGATGTGTCTCCTGTGGGCAGCAGATAGATGGGTTGTGTTTTCGAAACCATTCTGCTAGTCTCAGTCTTTTAATGCCTGAGTTCAGTCCATTGATATTCAGGTTTATTATCTCCATCTGCGGATTCTGTGATGTCATCTTATACCTTTTGTGTTGGGAGTTTCACACGTTCCTTTCTCATTAGTGTGTTGTGCATGTGTGTGAGTATCATTCTTGACTTCTTTCCATCCTTAAGCCAATGTTATCTTGAAGTCTGTTTTCTCTTTGTTGCCCTCTGGGTGAGGTTGTTCTAGGTGTTGGTCTCTTATATATGCTTTTTCAGTGTTGCTCTTTTGCCCATACTGCGTCGGCAAGGATCTTTTGTAGGGCTGGGTTTCTTCTAACGTATTCTTTGAGTTTTTCCTTGTGTGGGAAGACTCTAACTTCTCCATCTATCTTGATCGATAATTTGGCTGGGTAGAGTATTCTTGGGTTTGCATTATTTTCCTTCAATTTTTGGAATATCTTAATCCACTCACTCCTTTTCTTCATAGTTTCTGCTGATAGGTCTGAGCATATTCTTATTTGAGAACATTTATATGTGATTGCTTCTTTTTCCCTAGCTGCTCCCCTTTCTGATTTTCTCCTTTTCCTCAAAGTTGGATAATTTACCTGTTATGTGCCTTGGTGACTTCTTTTTTGGGATCTAGTCTAGCTGGTGCTATTTCCGCCTCCAGAATGGTTGCCTGGTTTTCACTCATTATGCTGGGGAAGCTTTCCTCCAAGAATTATCTCACTATTGTTTCAGATGACTTCTTTGTTGTGTCTTCCTCTGGTAACACAATAATTCTAATATTGTTCCGCTTCATAGCATCAGACATAACTCTTAAGTTTTCTTCAGCTTCTCTGATGATCTTATTAGATTTTTGTCTGTGTTTGTTAAAGTCTTCTTGGCTGTCCTCCAAGTCATTGATGCGGATCTCTGATTCCTCCATCGCTTCTCAAAGTCCAAGAGGCTGCTACTGGTTTCTGTTGTCTCCTCCCTAAACTCCTGTATTTCCCTTTGGTTTATGACTTTTACCTCTTCCATCATTTTATCCATTTTCTGTATTGTTTCCCTCATATCCTATATGACTCCAAGTAGCATTCTGAAAATTTCTTTCTGTGGCAGCGCCATGTCTGCTTCTTCTATGCATGTCATTATGTTTAGGACATCTTCTGCCATTTTCCTTTGTTTCTCACATTTTTATGTTGAGGTCTTTGGGGCTGATGGCTGTTTGCATTGTGTTGTTTTAGAGGAGCCAGATACCATTTTCCAGGGAGTCGGAGGGCACTGGCTCTCTTTGGGAGACTTGTAGGAGTGTTTCTTCGAACTGCCTATAGCTTATTTCACTATGGAATTAACCTACCACTTTATCCTCCTGTCATTTCCCTATCATGAGAGAGTCCCAGAAGGCTGGTGGGTTGCCTTCTTTGGTGAGCAGAGGTTCTTGCAACAGCTTGGAATGTTAATGAGTGTTGGTTGAGCTGCCTTATGCCCCCAGGTACACAGGCCACGGGCAGGAATTCCCCAGTGATAAGTTGGGCAGTTTCCCATGGAAGGAAAGAGGACCTTTCCCTAGCCTCGGGCAAGCTACACAGGTTGGAGCTCACCTAGCTGGGTGTGGTACAGTCTTAAATGCCCTAGGACAAAGGGAGTGTTCTGGAGGTCAGCAGTGGAGTGTGAGAGAACAAGAAAGAGACAAAGAGGAGGGAAAAAAATTAAAAGTAAGACTGTTTCGACTGTGCAGGGAATATAAGGAAGAGAGGGAAACAAAAGCAACTATGCAGCTGAGTCCCACTCCCCACCCATGGAGCTGCAAGGCTTTAGTCCCTCTGCAGCCCTCAAAGACCATGGGGGACAGAGACAGAGATATAAACAAAAGCAACAATGTAGCTGAACCCTGATCCCTGCCAGTGGAGCTGCCAGGGTATGGGTTTAGTCCCTGCCCAGACTCAGAAGTGGCAAGCTGTGGCTGTGCTGTGAAAAAGCCCCTGAACAGCCTTCTAGGGCTGTGGAGGAACAGAGAGCAGAGATGTAAGCAGAAGCAACAGTGTAGCTGAACCCTGATCCCTACAGGTGGAGCTGCACGGGTCCTGTCCAGGCCCTGAGGCAGGTGAAAGCATACTGTGGCTGTGTTGAGACCAATCCCCACTACAGGCTCCAGATGGTCCCTGCTCCAGCAGATAGAGTGGCGGGGCCAAGGTCACGCCCCAGCAGGCTTCCACTGAGCTGTGCCAAAAGCCCTCAAAACCCCATGGGTCTGTGGCTACTTACCTTTGTGATGTTCCTCCTATGTTCCAGCAGTGGTGAATTTCCCTCTAAGCAACTCTCCTTGACTGGGTTCTACGGAGTCCCTCTGGTATGTGTCCAAATCATCTTTTTTTTTTTTTTATGGATAGAAGAATTTTTATTTTTCTCTCTTTGTTAGCCTTTTTTTCTTCCCTACCAAAAAATGTCTTGTTTTCGGAATCCTAGGCTCATCCACCACCTTGCTACAGCTCTGTCCCGGACGCAGCCTAGCTTGCCCTGGAGCTGCTGCCGGAACCACACAGCCCAGCCTGGTGTTTCCGCAGAGGGTGAGCCGCCGCCGCCTCCACAGTCAGCCTGCCCTCAGCATTCGGCTCACACAGAAGGGACCCCTGCCGGAACGCAGTCTGCAGTCCACAATCTGCACCAAGCCCGGAGAGCCTCAGACAAGAGTCGAGCTCAGGGAGGATGTCAGGCTCCAGGGTGTCACAGAGCAGCAAGAGAAAGACCAAGAAGAAACCTGACACTTGGGAAGAAGCGAAATTTCTGGTGGGCTCCATGGCAGTCATGAATGGCATGCGAAAGCAGAGAACTTTTTGCGATGTGATTCTCGTGGTCCAGGAAAGAGAGATCCTTGCTCATCGTGTGGTCTTGGCTGCAGCCAGCCCAGTTTTTAATGTCATGTTCACAACTGGCATGCTCGAATCAAAATCCTCTGAAGTAGAACTCAAAGACGCAGACCCTGACGTTATTGAACACCTGGTGGAATTTGCTTACACTGCAAGGGTTTCTGTGAATACCAACAATGTGCAGTCTCTGTTGGATGCCGCAAACCAGTACCAAATGGAACCTGTGAAGAACATGTGTGTTGACTTTTTGAAAGAGCAAGTGGATGCTTCAAACTGTCTCGGTCTAAGCATTCTAGCAGAGCGTCTAGACTGTCCTGAGTTGAAAGCCACTGCAGATGCCTTTATTGACCATAATTTCCCTGACGTTTCCAAAACTGAGGAGTTTCTCCACCTTGATGCTGAGCTAGTAACAAGTCTGCTCAACCAGGACTCCCTGACCGTGAGCGCAGAGGAGGAGGTTTATGATGCTGCCGTCAGGTGGCTGAGACATGATGCGCCGAATCGCCAGCCTTTTATGGTGGATGTCCTTGCTAACGTCAGATTTCCTCTTATCTCAAAAAAATTTCTTATGTAAAACCATCCCATTTGAATCCCTCATTCAAGACAATCCTGAGTGCCTTAAGATGGTGATGAATGGAATGCGGTATCATCTACTGTCTCCTGAGGATCAGAAAGAACTGGCAGATGGAGCAAGGCCTCAAAGACCACAGTCTTGTAGATATTTTAAGCCAAAGTTGGAAAAAGGTGCATATGGCACACGATCCTGAAGTGAGAATGTAACTTCAGAAATTTCATTTGATGCATGTTTTGCTCTTTAAAATTACCTGTGTTGATAACTATTTTGTATATCCAACCACATGTTTTTAGTCTTCAAGTAGAACAGTTTAAGTAACTGAAGAATTGACCCCAAATTTTCAAAAAAAGTCTCATTCAATAAAGTATGTTATTCTCAAAAGCCAGCATTATTAGAATTCCATCACAATATGTTCAGTATTTATATTAAATGTGCCCACCCTCCCTTATTTTTGTTATAAAACTTTGTCTTGGAAATATTTTGCCACTTACTAGGACCTATTTATATTTTTTCATATTAATTATTTCTAATATAATAATTGCAGAGGCAGCTTTTGTTAGAAATTATTTACCTTGCCTCATGCAAAGTGAACAGTAGTTTATACTCTGATATAAGTAGGCTACTTATTAAATAGGATTGCTTGGTAATTATTTTTAAATTCTTATACTTGGCATTGTTCAGAAATCTGGAATGATATTAGCTGTCATTCATTGAGACCCTCCCATAGCTGCCCTATACCTGCCAGGAATGGTGGCTTTTCCTTATTATTAAATTGATTTCCGTCAGAGAACATTTTCAGTAGTAACATGTAATTTTCCAGAATTAAGTCAATATATTTTTTGGAGCTAATAAACTTATACACTATTATCTCTATATATTCCTTGGATTTAAATGATGACAGGAGGAATTACTGTATTAATTACTGGCTGAAAAATGATAGAAAAGGAAATCTTAATCTTTTTTCAAATATTGTCAAGAAATGACTTCTTGGCACTCTATTTTAAAGGTGAATCATACCATTCTGAGGATGCCAGGGAAGAGAGAAGAACTTTTAATCTATGAAAAGAGGATAATTGGATTTCAAATAGTTCACTGAGAAATTTAATTAAAAATAACCAGATTTCTTTTTTTTTCCCACAACTTTTGGAAGATTGCTTTATGATCCTGAGGGAAAGAGAAGGGTGAGTATGTTGGGCAGAAATATATTAACCATTGTGCATTTCAAGGAAGGTTCACCATTGCCATTTCGGTGTTCTAATTGGAAAATTCTCCTTTAGAGATGACAGACTATTTCTTGTGCTCCTCATTTTAAGTGGGGGCTCCTCTTTTGGCTTGATATCTCTGCATAATTTAGGCGATGGGTTCCGTGGCCTTTTGTGTCCACTGTAGTTTGACAAAATGGCAGGCCATTCTTAGGCCTGGTACACTCTTGATAGATTCTTATATAGAAAACCTAGATTTTTATTTTATTTTCCCTCTTACCATACCTATCGATGTTTGGGATATATTTCTCCTATTGATAATGGTGAGTTGGGTATTTCTCAAACTACTGACGTTCAGATGTGAGACAACTTCCAATTCTGTTTAAGACCGATGCCTCTATCCTTTTCTGGGAATTTTATTACATACCCTGAAGTCATTCAAGGCTCTTGTCTACATTTTCTATTGATTATGTATTTTATAATGAATGTTGGATTTTGAGTGTGAACATGGCAAAGGTAGGTAATTTCTTTTTTGTCTTCAAACTAGGACCAACAACTCTTTTTTAAATAGATTGTGAACACATGTTCTCTTAATAAGCACTTTCATAAATAATAGTATAATAGAGAAAAACATTTTCATCTGTTGAAATCTACTATGTGGTTCATTTTGCATAAGCATGAATAGGAATGTAAGACAGGTGTAACAGTACTAAATAAAAAGAGGAATGAAAATAATGAAGTCATCTTTATGAACGTCACAGAAAGCATGTTCTCCCTTTATTCCGGCTCGTAGCTCAGAAACTGTTGATAGAGGTTACTGTTCTCAGCCCAGATTAGGTGGAGGATAGGATTGAGATGGAAAAACCCTTGCTTACAGTTAAATATTATACATGTCAATTAATAGTTGTTGTAAACTGTGTTTCTCTACATATTTGTAAGTGATGATGTAGCAATCCCTGGTGCCACAAAGTTCACGATCGTGGATGCTATTTGAAAGGTGAGCAGGTACCACCCACCAGCTGGCCCCTTGCACAATTAAACTCACAATCTATGTCCAAAAAGATTACAGTTTAGAGATCCCTATGGGGGCAGTTCCAGTCTCTACAAAGGGTGACCTGTAGTCAAAATGGACGATACATATACAAAACAACATATCAGTGATGCAGTCTGGACTCTCCCTAACAGATATTAAACACATGTTTCCTCCTGGTGCTCCTAATCTGAGTTCTAGTCTAGTCAACTGTTTTGGATAATGGCAAGTTTGCTCTTTATGATACTACTTAGTGGAATCATAAATAATTTTCATTTTGCCTTTTAAACTTGGAAGATTTTCCTGAACCTTATGGCTTCATATACTACTTTCATTATATTTTGAAATTAATTAATTGTCATTTCTGTTTTCTGTATTCATTGCTACACTTCACTTACTCTCTATTAGAATGTGATCATCTCTTAAGTGTCCTCACTATTTGAAGAAAACAAAACATTTTGAAGGTTCTTATAGTTCTTGTACCCACTCATCAATTGTATCAAGATAATTTGTACGTATGTCATCATCACTATTTCCTAGACATTTCTTTTCTTCTTTTTAAAAAATCAATTTATTGGGGGCTCGTACAACTCTTATCACAATCCATGCATCCATCATGGTCGTCTCCTCACTCTTAGTTTGCAGATTTCAATGTGCTCTGCAGATAATTTTGTCCCACGGTCTCCTCTTCTAGGAAGAAGGACTCTGTTTCAAACAGCACTCCATTTCCAGACCCATGTGTCCTGCGCACTTCTACTGGACAAGCTACAGCGATTTAACAAAGAATATTAATAGGTTCAGAGATTGAAAAAATACTCAGTTCAGTTTTCAACATAAAATAAAATTTGAAAACCTTCAATACGAATAATGAATTAAATTTGAGATATGGCAACACAGAAAATCAGTCTACAAATGAGATGGATGTACTCAGATAAATGACAATTTATCTTAGTGTTTCCTCGAGGTATGAACATTTTTCACCCTGTTCTCAGAACTACGTTTTATGGGGATTCATGATAACCTGGAAGAGTTAGACCATAGAAGTGTTTGCTATATGTCATTTGCTTTGTTTTGTTTTGTTTTTTCTCCTCAGGGGAGCAGATTCTTCCCATTCTAAATTGTAATGCAGGATTGTTATGCTGGGAATCTACATGGTGATGAAGTGGGAGAACAGGGAGTTTCTGTGTGTTCTTCTGATTGAGTCTGAACCTTTTATATCACCTGGGCAGTAAGGCTCTGACCTTCATGCCTGTGGTGTAGTTTATAGTTTGGCCTGTCCATGCTCCTTTCCTTCATTGCAAAATCTCCTTTATGTTTGAACTTTTAATATCTGTTCACGATACCTTCGCACGTAGGTCTCATGGGTAGGATAAGGGGTGTCTGGTTGATAGGGGAAATATTTTACCTCCAGCTATGAAAAGTCAATGGATTTGACCTTTCTCTGGTGAGAAATCTTTTGAGTTGATAAAAGTCTCTCCCTCCAGTGTCTGAAACACAGGGCTTATTTTGAATGTTCACTTGAAAATCTGGAGGGGTTTTATACTCAAAGCTCACAAAGTTCGGGGCTCCACTAATGACTGGCCCCAGAACTTTCTCACTGTCTCAGTAAACAGTACTCTCTCTAGCAATTTATAAAATTTTAATTTATGTTTTTGTTTTATCAAAAACATGTGTTTAGTAGCTTCTGATTCAGGTAAGCAGAACACAGTTGTTCCCATCTGAATAGACCTCCTCTAGATTTCAGATGGCATTTGATATGCCAATTCACCTCAGTTCTCTGATGGTGCATGCACGGACTCCTAGCATCAGTGCACCCACGGCTCATGTTGCAAAATAAGAAGCAGGTGCCTGACTCAGAGAGGAGGAGACAGTCCAAGAGAGACAGAGCAGGGGTCCAGAGTAGAAATGGAGGGGCAGGTATCCAGAGAAGGCCTAGAGTTTGTACGTGGGCAGAAAGTTGTGGTCATCTCCACGTGACTACACATTATAGAGGGATGGATGGACTGATAGTATAGGATGTTTCATCACCCAGAACTGGGAAACTGATCTACATTTGATCAACCCTATTCTCAGTCCCTAGGTTCTTCAAGCTGAAACCTGAGAAACCAGTTCCCTGGCCTTGAAATGAAGTGTATCCAATGGTTACTAAGTTTCCTCAAGCCCTGAGCACTTGAATTGTTTTAGGACTATTCAGCAAGGAAGGATTCCCACACCCTCCGCCCCAGAAAATAGGTACTGTATACTAGAAAAATATCTGAGTTTGGAGAGATATGTCCTAATCTTATGGGCTCTCACTAATCTTTTTCACAACACTGATATCATTTTTACATTAAAATTTACAACTTATGTTAATCTTGTTAATCTGTCTTTAATACATCTTGCAAAATTATTAAATTTATTTGGGGAGTTCTATCAGACTTATCATGATAAAATAATATTTCGTTATATTTTAAAGAATGTATTGCTTGGTTTTGTATGTTTTCTGAATACTTTACATATTTTATTGATTGCTTTTCAATTTTTCTTATAAAATATTTTGTAGGCTGTTTTTTTGTTTTTGTTTTTAACAATTTATTGGGGCTGGTACAATTCTTTTCACAGTTCATACATATACATACATCAATTGTATAAAGCACATCTGTACAGTCTTTGCCCTAATCATTTTTTTCTCCTCTTTTCTTCTTTTACATTTTATTAGGGACTCCAACAACTCT
Organism: Tenrec ecaudatus; assembly: GCF_050624435.1. Classification (NCBI taxonomy): domain Eukaryota; kingdom Metazoa; phylum Chordata; class Mammalia; order Afrosoricida; family Tenrecidae; genus Tenrec; species Tenrec ecaudatus. The sequence continues at coordinate 456,978 of NW_027459024.1, forward strand.
TACCACAATCCATACATATACATACATCAATTGTATAAAGCACACCCATACATTCCCTGTCCCAATCATTCTCAAGGCATTTGCTCTTCACTTAAGCCCCTTGCATCAGGTCCTCTTTTTTTTCCCCCCTCCCTCCCTTTCCCCCCCCCTCATATGCCCTTGGTAATTTATACCTCGTTATTTTGTCATATCTTGCCCTATTCGGGGTCTCCCTTCCCCCCTTCTCTGCTGTCCCTCTCCCAGGGAAGAGGTCACATGTGGCTCCTTGTAATCAGTTCCCCCTTTCCAACCCACTCACCCTCCACTCTCCCAGCATCGTCCCTCACGCCCTTGGTCCTGGAGGTATCATCCACCCTGGATTCCCTGTATCTCCAACCCTCATATGTACCAGTGCACAGCCTCTGTCCTATCCAGCCCTGCAAGGTAGAATTCGGATCATGGTAGTTGGGGGGAGGAAGCATCCAGGATCTGGGGGAAAGCTGTGTTCTTCATCGATACTACCTCACACCCTAATTAACCCATCTCCTCTCCTAAGCCCCTCTATGAGGGGATCTCCATTGGCCGACACTTGGGCCTTGGGTCTCCACTCTGCACTTCCCCCTTCATTTAATATAATATATATATACACATACATATATACATATACACATAAATACACATACATACACACACTTATATCTTTTTTTTTTTTTTTGCATGATGCCTTATATCTGGTCCCTTGGGCACCTCGTGATCGCACTGGCTGGTGTGCTTCTTCCATGTGGGCTTATTTGTTTCTGAGCGAGATGGCCGCTTGTTCACCTTCAAGCCTTTAAGACCCCAGACACTATCTCTTTTGATAGCTGGGCACCATCAGCTTTCTTCACCACATTTGCTTGTGCACCCATTTGTCTTCAGCGATCCTATCATGGAGGTGTGCAGTCAATGATATGATTTTTTGTTCTTTGATGCCTGGTAACTGATCCCTTTGGGACCACTCGATCACACAGGCTGGTGTGTTCTTCCATGTGGACTTTGTTGCTTCTGAGCTAGATGGCCGCTTGTTTATCTTCAAGCCTTTAAGACCCCAGTCACTATCTCTTTTGATAGCCGGGCACCATCAGCTTACTTCACCACATTTACTTGTTCACCCATTTTGGCTCCAGCTGATGTGTCGGGAGAGTGAGCATCATAGAGTTCCAAATTAATAAAAGAAGGTATTCATGCATAGAGGGAGTGTTTGAGTAGAGGCCCAAGGTCCTTCCGCCACCTTAATACTTGACCTATAAATATAGACACAAAGATCTATTTCCCCAACCTCCTATATATATTTGCATGTACATGTCTTTGTCTAGACCTCCATGAATGCCCTTTGACTCCTAGCTCTTTCCTCCATCTCCCTTGACCTTCCTCCTGCCCTACTACCATGCTTCATTGCCACCTGGGCTAGAGTATACCTCTTCTCTAAGCAACCTTACCCTTGATCATTTCCCACCAGGCCTGCCACTCCCCCTTCTCTACCCTTTGGGATCCCATGTTTTTCCCTTGTCCCTGGGTTTGTTAACACCACTTCCTTAGCCCCCCCCTACCCCCCACCCCAAGTCCCGCCGGAACTGTCGGTCCCGTTGTTTTTCATCCAGATAGTTCATCCAGCCTGTCCTATTCAGACAGACATGTGGAGTCACTAACATGCACGAAAACTAGACAGAGGAACACAAAGCAACAGTATACAACCAGACAACAAAACAACCAAAACAAACCACTGAAAAAGAACAGAACAAAACAGTTCACAAGAGAAAAGCTTGTAGTTAGTTCAGGGATCTTTGCTGGCCCTTAGGAGCATTTTCCAGTCCAGTCTGTTGGGGCACCACGCCCTGGCCCCAAAGTCCACTTTCAGCATTCCCTGGGGACCTTGCCACTCCATTCCCTTGCTGTTCCGCTGCACTCCCCCAGTGCATTGCCTCGGTGTGGTGGGATCAGGTCAGGTGCAATTCCCACACTGTGTCTCCGGTGCTGTCCCCTGTATCGCCCTTAGTCACTGAGGGGCATCATGTCTCATAGTAGGGCCAGCCATGTTGTTCTCTCTGTGGACTGGCTGCTCTGCTCAGGAACATCATCATCACGGCCTGGTGGGCCAGGCTGTGCTCCACTCTCTCCTCCTGCCCCTTCATCTGCTCCCGTGTGCTCTGATCAAATATGTCCATCTCCCATAGCTGCAGGGTCAATGTCGTCCTTTGGAACAAGTTCTTTTCGGGGGAGGGGCAGGAATCCACTTAATTTATGGTGCTGGGGCCTGCCTCCCAGACCTCTCCACCGGTTCCGTCCTCCACGCCGGGATATTGCATTCACACCTTGCGACACTGGGTTGAAGTCTGGTCCCACTTTCCCTGTGGAGATATTAACCATACCCTCCCTTTGGGTGGATTAATGCCCCATTTCTGTCATGCTGATTGTACTTACCTCAGAGGACTCATGTTGTACCTGTCCCTTTGGGACTGGCTTACCTCGCTTAGCATAATTCCTTCCAGCTCTTCCCATGAAATAACGTGTTTCATGTGCTCATTGGTGCTTTTTAGTGCTGCATAATACTCCATTGTGTGTATGTGCCAAAGTTTGCTAATCCACTCGTCTATCGATGGAAACTTAGGCTGTTTCCAAGTCTTTACTATTGTGAATTGTGCCGCAATAAACATTGGAGCGCATATGACTGGTCGTGTTTTATTTGCTGCTTCAACCGGGTATAGGCCCAGTAGAGGGATGGCTGGGTCATAAGGTAGATCAATTTCCATTTTCTTTAGGTATCGCCAGATTGCTTTCCACAGTGTCTGTACAAATCTGCACGACCACCAGCAGTGGAGGAGGGTTCCTATTTCACCACAGCCCCTCCAACACTTGTTGCTCTCTGATTTACTGATCTGGGCTAGCCTCAGGGGTGTTAGGTGGTATCTCATGGTTGTTTTGATTTGCATTTCTCTTATGGCAAGGGACTTCGAGCACTTTCTCATATATTTATTGGCCATATTGATCTCCTCTCTAGTGAAAGTTCTTCTCATTTCTTTTGCCCACTTCCTTAGGGGGTTAACTGTTTTCCTCTTTTTGCAGGTCATGATGGTGTTGTAGATTTTAATAATGAGCCCTTTGTCTGACGTGTCATTACTAAAAATCTTCTCCCAGTCTGTGGGTTGCTTTGTCACCCTCTTGGCAAAGTCTTTCGAGGTGCACAGGTGTTTTATTCTTATTAGATCCCATTTGTCGATTTCCAGATCACCTGTGTGTGTCCCCTTCCCTGTTGCAGTGAGCCTATGTGCTCCCTGGGCCAGTGCTCTGAGATTAGTCCCGATTCCCTCCTTAATGGTCCTGATGGTTTGGGGTTTGACTTCTAGATCTGTGATCCACCTTGAGTGTATTCTTGTGCATGGGGTGAGGTAGACGTCTTGTTTCAACTTTATACATGTGGATATCCATTGTTTCCAGCACCACTTATTAAAGAGGGCATCTGCTTCCCACTTGACGTTTTTGGGACCCTTGTCGAAGATCAGTTGTCTATATGCTGATGATTTTACTCCTGGGTTTTCTATTCTTTTCCACTGGTCTGAGTGTCTATCATTGTGCCAGTACCATGCTGTTTTGACCACTGTAACTGTGTAGTAGGCATTAAAATCAGGTAGGGCGAGTCCTCCAATTGTGTCCTTCTTCTTGAGGAGTTCTCTGCTAATTCTGGGTTTCTTCCCTCTCCATATGAAGTTGGTGGTCAGTTTTTCCAATTCTTTGAAGAAGGTTGATGGTAATTGGATTGGTATAGCATTGAACTTGTAGAGTGCTTTAGGAAGAACTGTCATCTTTACTATGTTCAGCCTACCTAACCATGAGCAGGGGAGCTTCATCCATTTGTGAAGGTTACTTTTGGTTTCCTGTAATAGGGTTTTATAATTATGCTTATATAGGTCTTTAGTATTTTTTGTTAAGTATATTCCTAGGTATTTCAGTTTGTTCTTGGCTACTGTGAAGGGTACTTCCCTCTTAATCGCCTCTTCCATGGCCCTGTCCGATGTGTATAGAAACCCTACCGACTTCTGTTTATTGATCTTGTATCCTGCTACTCTTCCGTATTCCTCTATTGCTGTAAGTATTCCAACTGTGGAGTTTTGGGGGTCTTCAATGTATAGGATCATGTCATCTGCAAATAACGATAGTTTCACCTCCTCCTCTCCCAACTGGATCCCTTTGATATCCTTCCGCTGTCTTATGTTGTTAGCCAGAACCTCCAAAACGATATTGAATAGAAGAGGGGACAGGGGGCATCCTTGTCTTGTACCCTTTTTCAGTGGTATTGTTCTTGTCTTTTCTCCATTGACTATGATGTTGGCTGTTGGTCTTTCATAGATAGCTTGTATGAGCTTGAGGAACTTACCTTCCAATCCTATCTTCATGAGTGTTTTGATTAGGAATGGATGCTGGATGTTGTCAAATGCTTTTTCTGCATCTATGGATATTATCATATGGTTTTTATCCTTTTTCTTCTCGATGTGGTGTATGATATTGATGGATTTTCGGATGTTAAACCATCCCTGCATCGCTGGGATGAATCCTACTTGGTCGTGGTGAATGATATGTTTGATGTTCCTTTGTATTCTATTGGCCAATATTTTGTTAAGGATTTTTGCATCTATGTTCATTAGAGATATTGGTCTATAATTCTCTACACTTGTGTGGTCTTTTCCCTGTTTGGGTATCAAAGTAATGCTGGCTTCGTAAAATGAGTTTGGGAGGTTGCCGTTCTTTTCTATGTTATGGAATACTTTGTGGAGGATCGGTGTCAGCTCTTCCCTGAATGTTTGGTAAAATTCTGCTGTGTAGCCATCTGGCCCTGGGGCCTTTTTCCTTGGTAGGTTTTTGATGACACTCTCTATTTCTTCCTTCGCTATGGGTTTGTTGAGGTTCTTGATCTCTGTCTCAGATAATCTAGGGATAGATTATTTTTCTAAATATTTATCCATGTCTTCCAGGTTTCTGAATTCATTAGAATACAAACCTTCATAGTACTTTGTGATTATCCTTTTTATCTCATTGGGGTCTGTTGTTATTGCCCCCGATTCATCCCTCATCCTGGCTATTGATGATTGTTCCTTTCTATCTTTGGTAAGCTTTGCCAGGGGAGTGTCAATTTTATTAATTCGTTCATAAAACCAGCTTCTAGTTGCGTTAATCCTTTGCATTGTTCTTTTGTCTTCCCACTGGTTTAACTCCGCCCTGATTTTTATTATTTCTTTTCTCTTGCTATTGGAGGGGTAGTTCTTTTGACTCTGTTCTAGTTGTTGGAGGTTTTGTGTTAACATATCTGTCATACGCCTTTCTTCTTTTTTCATGTATGCATTCAGTGATATCAAGCTACCTCTGATAACTGCCTTTGCAGTGTCCCATAAGTTTTGATATGTTGTATGCTCGTTCTCATTAGTTTCTAGAAATTTCCTGATATCCTCTCTGATCTGGACCTTAACCCATTCATGTCGCAGGAGATCGTTGTTTATTCTCCAATTGGTGGCCCTTGTTTTTCTGGGTGCCCTTCTATTAATCTCCAGCTTTATGGCATGGTGGTCTGAGAAAGACGTCTGGATAAAATCTATGTGTTTGAATTCACTCAGGCTGGCCTTGTGCCCCAGCATGTGATCTATTCTTGAGAAAGATCCGTGTGGATTGGAGAAGAATGTGAAACCTTTTGCTTTTGGATGAAAGGCTCTATAGATGTCTATCAGGCCCTGTTGCCTAATTACATTGTTTAGCTCTCTGGCCTCTTTGCTGAGCTTCTTTCCCTGTGACCTGTCTTTCTCTGATAGTGGAGTGTTGAAGTCCCCCACTATTATTGTTGTTTCCGTGATTTCTTCTGTCATTTTTTTAATAGTTTGTTTGACGAAATTTGCCGCACCATTATTAGGTGCGTAAATATTCAGTATGCTTATTGCTTCCTGGTTTACTGAGCCTTTGAGCATTATGTAATGTCCCTCTTTGTCTCTTTTTATGGTTTGGATCTTGAGATCCATTTTGTCGGAGATTCAGATAGCCACTCCTGCCTTCTTGGAGTTACCATTTGCTTGGTAAACTTTCTGCCAGCCCTTTATTCTCAGCATATGCTTGTCTGCTTGCTTAAGGTGTGTCTCTTGCAGGCAGCAGATTGATGGGTTATGTTTTCTAATCCAATCCTCCAGCCTCTTTCTTTTAACATATGAATTGAGCCCATTTGTATTCAAAGTGATTATTACAATCTCTGGCTTCATGGTTGCCATATTCTGTTTTGTGTTTTGGGTCTTTGCCTATCTTCCTTCATATCAGTGTACTGCGTTTGAGTGGAGGGTTTCTATCCTGTCCTCTTTTCCATCCGAGACCGTGTTGTCCTGGTACGTGTTGCTGGCATGTTGGCTTCTAGATGGAGATGGGCTATATGGTGGTCTCCTGGTGGTTCTAGTTGGAGCTTGATCTTCTGGCCATAGTGAGTCAGCCAGTATGTTCTGCAGGGTCGGGTGACTTGCAGTATATTTTTTGAGTTCTTCCTTGTCCTGGAAGACCCTTATCTTACCCTCTATCTTAATGGATAACTTGGCAGGGTATAGGATTCTGGGGGAGGCATTTTCATCTTTCAGTTTTTGGAAGATGCTGCTCCATTCTCTCCTCCTCTTCATGGTTTCAGCTGATAAGTCTGAGCATAACCTTACCTGCGCTCCTTTGTATGTGACTGTCTTCCTTTCTCTTGATGCTCGTAGAATTTTCTCTTTTTCCTCTAAGTTGGATAATTTTACAATTATATGCCTTGGCGTGTTCTTCTTGGTGTTTAGCTTAGCCGGCGTCCTCTCTGCTTCCTGTATGAGAGTCGGATTCTCCTTTGTTAGGTTGGGGAAATTTTCTTCCAGGAATTCCTTTGCTATCTTGGCGGTCGATTTGTGTGTTATGTTGTGTTCCGGTAGACCGATTATTCGAATATTATTCCTCTTCATAGCATCTGTCATTGATCTCAGGCTGTCTTCTGTTTCTTTAATTTTCCTATCTGATTGTTTTTCTCTCTTGCTTCGTTTGGTTTGAGCGTCCTCGAGTTCACTGATACGGTTCTCAGCCTCCTCAAGCCTAGATATAGCTTCTGTGACCTTTTGTGTGGCCTCTGCTACCTCCTCTGTTAGTTTCTGCAGTTCCTTTTGGTGGATAGTATTCATCCCCTCTATTGTGGACTTCATCCCCTCTATTGTGCATTTCATCCCTTCTATCGTTGCATCCTTATTTTGGTTTGCTTCTCTTAGCTCCTGTATTACTGCAAGCAGAGTTCTGAAGATTTCCTTTTGTGGCTGATCTATATCTGTTTTTTCTATGAGTGACGTTAGGTCTGTTAAAGTGCCTCGTTTTTCTGATTTTTTTGTTGGGAGTGATGTGGTCTGTTTATTTTTCCTTGATCCTTTAATAGGCCCCATGCTTCTGGGAGACAGGAGTAACCTTATTGTGTGGAGGCTCAGGCCACTGTGCCGTTTCCTGGGGTGGCTGGGGCGGGCTGCGGCAGGCTTAGGGCTGGCACTGGGGACCCAACAGGGCCCCAGGTGGTGAGAGCTGGCTGGAGCTCACTGACGGCTCCTCAGGGACTGCAAAGCCGAGACCCAGGCTCCACTGCAGGTGGAGTGTTTGATCTGCCCGGGCTGTGAGCGGGCGCGGGGAGGCCCCTTGGATAGCTGCGCAGGCAGCTGCGGGACACTGCAGGGAACAATGGTGTTCGCTCTCCGCCCTTTTGGCGCGAAACCACAGGGGGTAATGGCGCCGGCAAAGGAGGCTTGGCGCGAAACCGCAGGGGGCAATGGCACCCTTCCTCTGCTCAGGCTCAGAGTCGCGGCCGCCGGGGTCCCCGCAGCACCCTGGGGAGGGCACCTACTCTTGTGCCTTGCGCATGGAGGGGCCCTTGGTGGGCAGACTCAGCAGCGCGGGGCGCGGCGCTCCGCGGAAGCTCAGGGTCCGGGACAGGCGCGGGTTGGGCTATGGCTCCTGTTGGCGGGAGGTGCTCAGCGCAGGGTCCCCGCCAGGAGTGGAGCTGGCGCTAGGCTGCCAGGGGCTGGTGGGGGCGGGCGGGGGTGGGAGGCCGGCGCACGGAGGGCAGGTGGAGACGTCTGCGGCAGCGGTGCGGGTGGATGGTCCCCCGTGGGGGTCGCCAGACAACCCGCGGGTCCGCTCCCCTGAGCTTGGATGAATGGAGGGAGGGACGTGGGCCCGAGGGCAGATCGCTGCCCTGCGGGGATAGGGGAACTGTGGGAGAGGAAAGCTTCTCTCCCAGTGGAGATCCGCCAGTGGGGAGTGGGGAGTGGGCCGCTGGAGTAGGCAGGGCAGGCAAGCGGCTCTGGGCTGGCGTCCGGTTTGGGGATGGACCCTAAGCCGGTCGCCAGTGAGCTCACGGCAGCTTAGTGGCCAGAGACGTCCCACGAGTCAGGTCCTCTTTCACCTAGACCCCTGCTAGGACTGGGGTGCTGTCCCAGGGGGATATTTCACTCACCAGACTCTTACTATTCAGCTACCTGGTCGCCAATCCCGCTTTGTTTGGAGGAGCTCTCAGAGTATGCGGGTGTCCCTGTCGGCCATCTTCCTCTCTCCACTTGTAGGCTGGTTTTTATGTGAGGAGAGGAAATAAGAAAATTTTATGCCTATTAAAATAACATTTTGGTACACATTATTTTAAATGAGTAAAAAAATAGAAGTTCATGGAAGATATAGCTGACTATTTATGAAAACACACTCATTACATGTATAGTAATATTGAGGATGATACAGTAAAATGAGTAAGACTTACCCCACACCCACCACAGTGAATCAGTGAAAAATCACTATACCTCATCACAGACACAGAGGAATGGCCCCCTTGAATGATCTGTATTATTCCATGAGAAGCTGATTGTGTCAGATCTCATCTATGAAGTGAGAGAAATTATAGGGTTCGTGTATAAATGGATACATCTGTACCCGTCATGACCAGCTGTCAACCCACATCATGAGATACACCCACCACTAGCCATCAGGATTCCAGACCACATTTGAGATGAGCAGCGGAGCTATCCTGGTGTGTGGCTCTGTCAAGTTCTCGAGGTTATCTCTTATTTATACCTGATGTAGACCAGAACTGCATTCATGAATGTGAATTATGAGCATGTATAAGTGCCCTATAGAGTTGAAAGCTGAAACCATCACCCCGATACAGCAATAAGCAAGGACATTGCCATATAGGGTGCTCTTGAACCACTGATACCGAAGTGCACTCATCAAGGAGTGACTATGGAGCTTTATTTTCCTATTGGCAGTCATCCTGGGTAAGATAAGACAGAGATGAGGCTGGAGAAAACACTGTGGCAGCTCCAGAGCCCTCACCTTCTGGTTTACCTCCTCACAGGTGTTATGCCCAGATGCAGTTAGTGCAATCTGAGGCAGAGGTGCAGAAGCCAGGAGAGTAGGTGAAGGTGTCCTACAGGACTTCCGGATACACCTTCTCCAGCTATGGTACGAATTGGGTGTGACAAGTACCAGGAAAAGGCCTTTAGTGGAAGGACTGGATCAGTACCCACGCTGGGAAGTCAACATACGCTCCGGGCTTCACACAAGGCAGGAAGACATCTCCTGGGATGCGTCATTCAGCACAGTTTATCTACAGACTGGCAGCCTGAACTCGAGGACACTGCCACCTCTTCCTGTGTGAGACACACGCTGTAGAAATCCACATCCCGAGAGCGTCAGGACACCTGAGGGCAGGGCAGCTGTACTCGCTGAGGCAGTGACTCAGAATATTTAGTTGAATCTTCTCTTTATTTACCTCCTATGAACTTAGAGATGAGAAACAAAGACAATTACTTTCTGTGAAATTATCATTATAATACCGTGAAATTAAATCAGCCCCTCAAGGGGGGAGGTTAAAAATACCTTGGTATGTAGCCTTTCCTTATCTCTCTGTGTAAACACTTACATCTCGGTACTGACAACTATGCCGACTCCATGAAGGTTCGAATTACCACCTCCAGACACAATGAAAAAAACACAGTTTATTGGCAGAGAGAAGGTGAGAAAATGGAAGCCAAGACCATCTAGTACCCAGTGAGAAAAGAGGAAGAGGGAGTCAGTGTGATCCCAGACACAAACTTCCTGCTGGGAGAGACCTGGGCTGCAGGGGGGATTCAGAACCCACATATCACAGGTCACACCCCAGGGGCAGGTGCCCATGCATGGTTTCAGGGCTGGTTTCTTCTTGTGATCTGGGGATGCTTCTCCATCGCACTGTTTCCCCCAAGGAATTTATCTATTTTTTTATGACAAAGGAATGCAAGATTATTGTATAAGAAATATTTAAAATCAGACTATTGCAGGTACGATGTATAATAATGGAATTGAAATCTCAACGGCAGAAAGTGGGAAGGAGCAGATAAAATATAATTTTTATTTCTTAGTGTTATACCTCACTTATTTGTATATTAGTGTTTACAGCAAATGCATATTTCAAGTACTGTTTGATAATAGTTGAATTGGTTGGATTTCCTTGAAGGCGGACATGATCTTATCACAAACAGTACTGTATTTCATGATGTGTTTAGCAAGATCCTTCCTGCCAATGAATGCCATCTCCTTCTCTTCATTGTGTTGTTCTTTGCGTAGTAAATCTTATGGTTTCCTGATCAACTTGCAATACCATTTAAGTCCTTTTAAGCTCACTAATGCCTAGAATACCAACTAAGTATCCCATTTCATCTTTTGCCCCTTCCAATCTTCCTAAATTTATAGTATGCAAATTATCAATTTTGATCATTAGAAGACTTTTGCGGCTCTTTCTCTTTACCTTGAGTCATGCCCCAGCAGCAAAGGAAGATCCTGACAGCTCCACTCCCAAAGCCTTTACCCAAATTACATCCTCATGGCTGAATCCCCTCCAAGAAACCAGCTCTACTTCAGTCACATTTTGAGTGCCCTCGAACATGAGGGGTCCATCCTCTAACAGTAGTTTCAACAATTTCCTAATTCCTTTTCTTATGCTGTCAGTATTTAACAATGCTTCAAAAGTATGCATAAGATTTTCAAAGCTTCTTCCACTGAAGAAGGTAGTGGGGTCCTTCTGCATTGTCTAGTCTTAGTCTGGAAGCTTTGATGAAATCTGTTCATTTTGGGTGATCCTGCTGGCATTTGATATAACAGTGACATATCTTCCAGCATCACAGCAACACACAAGCCACCACAGTATGATGAACTAACAGACAGGTGGTGAGAATATAACATTATTCCTTCAAAATACACCATACAAATTCTGGCTAATATTTTAATTACAACAAATAAATAATTGCCGAACTCCACCAAATAGTGGAGTAATTCAATTCAATATTTTCAATTTTGGTCTTAACATTTAAATAAAAAGCCATGAGGACATCAAGAATTTAAGTCATGAGAACAACAAGAATTTAATAAGTAAACAAACAAATAAATGGGTCTAGAAAACTAGAATCAATGACCAATATATAGCATACTCAACCAAAAACAAAACATATTGCTCCCGTTAGGCTGGGATTTATTTCAGAAATAAAGTGAAGCATGAAACGAATAGAAACACATAGATATTTAATAGAAATACAGATAGATGAGAGATACAAGATATGGACAGGCTATATAGAGAAAATTGACAGCTAAATCAATAGTTCAGCAGATTGATGGACCAATTAATAGATTTATGATAGATAGATAGATAAATAGATAGAAAGATAGCAGAGATAGGAATATGTGTAGATGGATGACAGAGAGAAAGAGAAACTCGTTCAACAGACACCAGTGTCATTGTGCATTCAGGTTCAGGGGTTTGGGCTGAGTCCAGACAGATGGTGTTCACAGAACACTCTTGTCTATACTGAGATAAATTGAAGACTAAATGCACAAACTACTACATGCAGTGTGTCATAAGGAGGAAGGATGTTATAAAACAATGACTCACTCTTCAAGAGATTGTCTCAAGTACCTGGGTCCCCACAACAGGAACATATCAGTTATTTGATGTGTGTGGTGATGCAGATAAAAGTAGGTCAGGGAAGCTATGTGAGACCAGAGTGTAAGCACCACGAAGGGAAGGTTGGGATGTATTGCATAGGGTCTCGGGACAAACAGCACATGACCCAGTTCAAGACTCAGTGCATGGGGAGCAAGATACAGGTTTCCTTCCTGAATTTGGGGCCTCCCTATTCAATTTTCCCCTGTGTCATGGTTTTTATTCCTCTTCCTGTCTCTGAGAACCAAGATTTAGATGTTTTTAGCATAACCGTCAACTCCAGAGAACAGAGGGAGGAGAATGAAGCATGGAATTAGGACATCTTCTCTGGGTCCTTGCTCTTTTCTTGGGAGACCCCGAGTGCACAAACCTGAGGTGCTTTCTCCCCATCAGAGGAGAACTGAAGGGAAACGTTTTAATATTATTTTTTATTTTTATCTTTACACTTGCTTGTGGATTGTGGGAAGATTTACCAAGATTAATGCTCATTCAACTATTCATACACTCTTGTTTCATTTCATTGACTGTAATACACACAAACTCCTGTTACAATTACCTTTGCTTTCCAAATATTCTGAATGTTCCCCTGGATAAATGTTGCCCTTTTAATCACAGAACTTAGATTATTTTAAGGTAATTGTATCTACCCAGGATTATTGCTCCCAGGTAGGCTTGTCAATTATTTGACTGGAAGTTTTTCCAAGGGGTGAGTTCAGTCCCACACCTGAAGCGATGCTGGAAGCCATGGTCTCAGGACTTCCACAAATCGACCCAACAAGGAAGCCTAGTCTTTGTATTATTCTTTTGTGTGTGTGTGTATTGTTTCACTTTTTGTCCCACTCTACCCAAGACCTTCTAACGCTATCTTTTCCAAAGAAGTGGGTACTGATAGCAAGGCACCACCTATTTCTTCTGGTCATAGAGATCAGGAGACTCCTATCCATGATTCATTACAACATTGGACGAATGGTTTCGTTGTGTCTTCAAGGATCATCACTCTGGAAAGGGTGAAACAATTAGCTGCACCTAGTGTGGTTTAAAGTCCCCAGTCACTACTCTCAAAGCCCAGATGTAGGACATTGTCTTTGTGCGCCGTTATCTCAGCGGGTCTTGTGTCCCTGAGCCCCAAGGCCTCCTCCTGAGAGAGAGAAAAGTTAACAAACTGATGGTTTTCTTTAGTTTAGATCACAGTAGGTCAGAGAAATGTTTAGACAGATTATGAAATTTATGAGATTGTGAAACTGATGAAGGTGAGATATTCTCCATGTTGGATTTTTAACTTCTCTAACAAACAGCTACCCTGTCAGAGAGACGGTGACAAGGGCCAGATTGACCATGAGTATTCAGAGTGACACACTCATCTTTGACTTTAATCTGCACAGATTTGTCTGACACTCCGAGTAAAGCTGACATTCCCTGAGATTTGTTTCCTCTTCTCAGGCAGCAGGAAGTACAGGAGAGACCTGGGCGCTAGGACACACCTGAGAGTCTATTGAGAGTCTATTTAGAAGGGGTCATTCAGTTGATGAGATTCTTCAAAGTCTTCACTAAGGAGACAGAGGTACCTTCCATCATGGACATCATTCCCCACAGACAGTAAGGAGGGACCCAGGCTCCTTGGGCTGCAGATTCACACTGGGTTTGAAACCACTCTCGCCTGAGTGTGAATGAGAGATGCACTAAGTGGAGTCACAGTTCAAAGCTCTCTGTGTGTGAGGTTCTAGTGCTAGTGCCAGTCTTGTCTCCCCGCCCCCGCTCTCTCTCTCTCTCTCTCTCTCTCTCTGCATGTGTGTGTTGCAGGATGTTACTAGGATTAAGTTCTGTCCCTCCCAGGAGTCCCAAGACCTGGGTATCCAGGGTTATAGGGCTGGAGGAGTCTGACACGTAGGGCAGGGCAGAAATATGCAAAGTGGAAGACATCCATTTTAGACCCACAGGCCACCTCCACAGGGGAAGGTTTCTCATCACCCAGCTGGTGAACTCAGTGTGATTCCTTTGCATCCTCCTTGCAAGATGGGGTCTTCCACCCTAGATCTCCTCATTGCTCTTCTCCCAGGTCAGGATCACCACAGGTTTGAGATGAATGGAGGATGTGTGTGCAGAGGGAGTCTCTCATCTCTCAATCCTATCTCCACAAGTGTCTGTGCTCAGGTGCAGCTGGTGCAGTCTGGGACAGAGGTGAAGAGACCTGGGGAGTCTTTGAGGATCTCCTGTAAGACATCTGGGTACAGCTTTAATAGAAACTGGATTGGCTGAATTAAGCAGACACCTGGAAAGGGCTTGGAATGGATAGGGATAATTTATCCTAGTGATGCTGATATCAGGTACAACCCATCCTTCCAAGGAAAAGTCACCATCTCCACAGAAAACTCCATCAGCACCATGTACCTGCAGTGGAGCAGCCTGAAGGACTCAGACACGGCCATGTATTACTGTGCAAGAGACACAGTGAGAGAAACTCCTTCCTGAGAGGGGCAGAAACCCTCAGCCTGATGCAGCTGCAGAGCAGGAGTCTCAGAGCATCTCTCAACTCAGCACCAGAGAACAGAGTGTCTGCTGTCTCCCAGTTCGTGAAACCAATAACACAGGCCACTGGCACGACAGGGCGACATCTCCCCACATGGGAGCACTGATGTATCATACCAGTAAGAGTTTCTCTGGAGTGGCCCACTGTGTAACTTCTGATTAACCGCAGCACTATACAGCATATGACGTAAGGTTTCTTCATGAAATTCTCAGAGTTCAGCCCTTGATGCTCTTGAAGATTGAGCAGGTGCGTTGTCATATAGGAAAAAAAAATCAGCTCAAATGTCCTGGCCTTTTCCTCATTAAGGCCATTCCCAATGTTACTAGAATTTCTTCCTAAGAAGTAGCCATGATCTTTGCTTGCTTTCTAACTTGATTCAGTTGCCTGCATTCAACTTGATTCAAGAAACAGCTTTATAGAAACTTCCTGGGGGAGCAGTGGTGCTGTGGCATTAACAAACTGCTCATGGATCCCAGACCTGATACCAGTTAGTTACTGGTATGAAGAAGAATATGGCATCAGGCCTGGAAAAAGGCTTATGACTTATGGCTTATGAACAACCTGTGATATGAAGATAACACAATCTTGCTTGCTGAAAGTGAGGACTTGAAACACTTGCTGATGATGATCAAGGATTGCAGAGGTCATTATGTATTAGGATTCAATGTAAAGAAGACCAAACGATGCTGGCCAGATTCCAATTTTGTTGTTGTTTATGATTACTGTTTATTTTGAACTGACTTTGAAAAGTCAGCATACTTCATGAAGACTCCAGACACCCGCCTTCCTTCCAGCTCCTCTCACAACAAGCTGCCAGGAAGAGAATTCACTCTCTCTCCCAATAGCTCAAGTCAAAGCAAAACAAAAAAAGTGTTACATGACTCAGTCTTTATAAGTGGCCTTGATATTGCCTTGTCTGTTTGAACCAAGTGAAATAAAGCTCAAAGGATTGAAAATTTCTTTTATGTTGCAGGATCCTTCTGCATTTAAACTCTGAAAATTGTCTTTCATTGTGGGACCTTGTGATTCTTTACAATTATTATTGTCCATTCCTAGATTGTTTTCTTCCTTCAATAAAGTCTTTGATATTTACTGAAAGCTCTTGCTTGTCTTTGAAAGGAAGAATAGAAAAGTAAATGTAATATGTACATTTCATGACCATCGATGTCTACCAATCACTATCAAGTTCCAAAAAAGAAATAAAACAAACAATAAATATTAATAAACTTACTATTTATTTGAGCAAAATGTAGTACACACCAAGGGATTGAAAAAGTTATCTTCAATAACTAATTTTTGTTCCAAGATTATATTTGTTGTGATTATAATAACTAAGGAGAATCTTACTACAGTGTAAGAACAATTAAGAACATTGGACATTCTGTTTGAGGCCATACCCCAACATGCTTAACTTTGTGTGGCAATGTAAACTCCACAGCTTGACCAAGGAACCTCCCCTTAGGATATGAGATGGTGCCACAGCATGTTGGAACACCCCAGTTACTTGTTTGTTTCCTTGGCTAAATCTGTAAACCACTCCCACCTTTTTTTCCCCAGGAGCTTTCCTTCAGGAATGTTCTGGTTTAGTTCTTGCCTGATTCAAGTAAAGCAGACCCTTTCACTTTCATGCTGCTCCTGTCTTTTTTCTCAGCTAGAGTGGTGTCGCTAACTTGTTTCACACTTCGTTTGGCTGAGTGTGTTTTTCAATGTGAAAATATACTCTGTCTTATAGATTCGAAATCACCTTAATGACAGTGAGGTTGGGATTGGTGTTATCACAAAGAAGATGATGGGGGTCAGACTTTCTCTTCTCAGTTTCTGAGAAGAATTGGATTGTCTCTACTTCATTCTTGGGGCTTCCAAAATGCAGAACATCTCATCAATTTCCAGGTAAAATCTCAAACCTAGTGGAAAACATTACGTCATGGACAGGGTCCTCTAGGATCCACAAACCTTGTCCGTAGTCATGAATTACCTGTGGAGATTCTTCTGCCAAGTGGTTACTTCTTTCTGATAGTTTCCAGATTCCCAAAATGGGTTGACATAATAAGGTTTCCATTACTTGTCATCAGTAATTATTTTCCCTCTTCCTAGTTGTCCAAGATTTGGGCCTAGGATTGATGAATCCCTCAGATTCTCAACGTAAACTTTGCTATCTCTGGTGACTGCTGAATGCCAGAGCTGGAGCTGCCAAAACCTGCAGAAGAGGTTGGAGTAGTTGTGAGCAATATATTCTAGTAGCAGAAAACAGCCTCCCATCCCTATGGAACTGGTACTCGAACTCCAGAAGAATACCCACAAATCAGTTATCTTGCATCTGAGCTCAATCACACTGAGGGCACAGCTGTCCACTCATGTGGGAGAGAATCAGAGAGAAAACTCAGGTTAGCAGGGCAGGCGTAGGTGGGTAGAAACTAATAAATATTAAAAACTCACCTAACAACACAGAAGGCGCACAGCAAATAACCCAATTAAACAAAAACAGAGAAGACGAATTAAAGTGATAAATACCCAGTTTTAATGCTCATGATAAAAGAAAGGCGGCTGGAATCTCCCAGATCAGAAATCAGAGAAGAGACACCATTCCACAGATTTTATGGACAGTGAAAGGAGAAAAAGAATCTAATAATGTCCCCACATAAGAAACGGATCATAGAGCTGCTCACTGTCATCATGCCTATCCAGCGGTTGAGGGGAACGAGAGGGGATGCACTGTGACCTCTCAGATGGCAAAGGCTGTTGTGTCTGCCATATAAAGCTTATAACTTGAAAGTTACTTTCTTAAAAAATTTAATAATGTGCAACAAAGAAATACTTGGTACAGAACCTGTTTAAGAGCTCTATTTTCCTGAGAATGCTTGTGTTTCTCTGAGTCTGAGGGAGAAGAGTTGCCCATAATCTCTACACAATCGCTTCTAAATATCAGGGAAGATGCAAATGCAGCTCTCTGCCTGCTGATAAACCAGCCACAGCCCCTGATGTTTGAGATCTCAGAGGACATTCCAGTTTCCGGGTCTCTGCTGTTACCATTTCGTGACAGGAGCTTGTCCAGAGGACACATCATGAATTTTGCAGCAACACTGGCTTTCATTTTGGCTATTTCACATGGTAATTGTGGTGTACCGTACTGTGTGTGTGTGTGTGTGTGTGTGTGTGTGTGTGATGGTGAGTGATTTAGTTTGTATGTGGGTCTGTTTGCAGGTGGTCAGTGTGAGGTGCAGCTGGTGGAGTCTGGGGGCGATATGAGAAAGCCTGGGAGGTCTCTGAAAATCTCCTGTGTAACCTCTGGATTCAACATCAAAAAGGATGGCATGAATTGGGTCCGCCAGGCTCAAGGAAAGGGCCTGCAGTGGGTTCTCGGGTATTAATAGTGGTGGAAGGGTCAATGTACCATCTCCAGAGACAACTCCAAGAACACACTCTATCTTCAAATGGACAGCCTGAAAGCTGAGGACACGTCCATGTATTACTGTGCAAGAGACACCCAATGGGCGCAAATCAGTGAGAGGCCATACACAAATTTTCCCTGCACAGAGGACAGTGGTCTCCAGGGGGCGCCCAGGACCCACAGAGCACAGGACTCAGACCCAGGAGCAGGTGCAGCTGGAGCTTCAAGGCTGGTTTCCTGTGGGGATCTGCGGATTCTGCTAAATCTGTTTCCCTAGGGAATCTCTCTCTAATTTAAGAATATTAGTTCTGTGCCTACTTCTGGTATCTGTGAATTCAAATAGTATATTGTAATGGGAGAATATAGTCTGTCTTACAGCAACAAACAGTCTGTCCCTTAAGGGCAGGAAATGACTCTGTCAGGTGTCCCTGCATCAGAGTTCTCATGACGCTCAGATAAATACTTTCCAATCAGACTCAGGGGAAATGGGAGACTGGGAAAAGGTCACTATTAAGTGCCAACATTATTGACTGAAAATTTCACAGTATATTCTTCCATCACTTTGTAAGGTTTCATGACAATCACTTATTCAAATTATAGAAACGTTGATACATGCACACAATAGAATGCTATACATGCCAAAAAAGTACCAGAGAGACCACAAAGCACATTAGGACATAGACATGAGTGTAACTAGACAATTACACACGCACACAAAACAATGAAGCAAAAACAAAACAAAAAACACCTACAAAGGAGGCTCCACTCAAATTTGGGCATGTTGTCATATAGCAGGAATTGGGAAATGGCAAGGGCTTCTGACATTCAGCAGCGTCCCAGCGTTACTTCAGTTTCATAGAGTCTCCTGTGATGGTGTTCTCAAAGGAACCAAATTACTGTGTTGAACTTAAAGCTTAAAATCTCCAACGTGGGAGGCACAGCTGATTGCTATTCTAAATTCATGAGTTTCAAGGTATGATCACATGATTTCAAATGGTAAAACCAAGATCAGAGGAGGGAATGGAATTAGAGGTTCAATTCAGGACTATCATTGTTGAGGTTCTCTACTTTCTGGACGCCAAGGTCTTCCAGCCTCTACTGATGTGCTGTTGATTTTCTTTCTCTCTTGGCATTGGTCTGACAAGGGAGAAAACAACTCTGCACTTACCTTTTTAGCACCCTCAGGTGGATTCCAGCACTCTTGTGTTTGATGAGTGTAAGTTTTGTCTGGAGCTCCGCTAAAGCTAGAGGTAATTAACTGAAGTTCTGTCATTCTTAGGGAAACATTGTGAACCTAGGTCTGAGGTGTGGCCTTACAAACATCCACGTTTCTCCCTCAGGGGCAATATGGGTCCAGGAGAAATTTCTGCTCTCTTTCCAGGATCGACCTTCTTCTGTTTTTACCTCATCTGTTTCCCCCACAGTTGCTATAGTTTACCACATGAGACCATAACTTCCTGTTTTGGAGTCTTTAACTTCTACATCTTGGTATTTGTATATTATAGATGAGAGGGCCTATATTCTGGGGGGTGGGGGGGAATCATATGGTGTCCTCTGTTTCTATTGGTTTCTTGTGTGACTTAACACTACAGTTAAATGTGATAATAATAAATCATATTTTCCCACAGATTTAGTTGCCAGCTACTTCCTCCAGGACACTATTTCTGCTGTCAGCTACTTTCATAGTAAATTACACACACAATGACACGTTATTCTGCTGATGAAAACCAGACTAGCAAAGGTATTCAACTCTAGGAGAGAGGACACACCCCATAGGATGTCCAGTTCTCCCCATTTACTGGAAAGCTAAGATTATACATAAGTCACAGTGGAATTTTTGCTGACCTAAGATGCCCTTGTGGCAATATTAAAAGTGAACAGAAAAGGTGTTGAACAAGAGAGTGAAACCATGTGTGATGGTTTTCCTGATCAGGATGTCTTTGTGTTTGCATGGTCCAATGCAGCTGGTGGCTCTGGGAGACTTGAGGCAGACTAGGGCCCTTCTGAGATTCTGCAGTCCAACCTGTGGACCCCTCCCCAGCAGTGATGGCATGGATGTCATCAGCCAATTCCATGAAGGGCCTGAAGTGAGTAATAGTTATTCCATATCCTACCTACACACTGTGAATTCCTGATTGACAGTCACCAGAGAAAAGCCAAGAACATTTTTTATCTTCAAATGGACAGCCTCAATCTAGTTCAGTAATGGAGACACGGAATAGGGAATGTGTAAGAATCTGTACACAAACCTCCCTAAAGGGAGGTATGGACTTCAGGGATTGCTCAGGACTCTGATTCACAGGACTCAGTCTGGCAGACAGTGTGGAGGGGAGTTAAGAACTGGCTTCCTCTCCATCTTACAGCTTCCATTGGAGATTTTCACGATGTCAGGGTTTGTATCAACTGCTCAATTATAAATTTTGCATTGTAAGGTGAGGAAACTGGCTCCCATTTCTAAAGTGCAGAAGGACACAAATGGAGTCAGATACACACAGAGGGGACAAGGCAAAGATGAGGGATCTCTCAGCTATGATGCAAATCTGTGTCCAGTAAGGGTTTTGAGAGGAAAGGGTGGCTGGGATTTCCATAAAGTCAGCACAGTCCAGCATGAACTAGCAATCACATCACAATGTCCTCAAGCCATAGTTGTGCATCGGAGCTGTCCTGTGTATCTCAAAACCTGGCTTGTCTTAATGCCCTGGACATCCTCAGACACTGGCTGGGAATCAGGACTAAACAAGTGATGGTTTTCGGAGGACACATTTGAGGGCCTGGAGCATTGTGCTACCTTGTGCAGAGTAAGGAGAGGTGCTTCACTTGAGCAAACATCTTGTCCACTGTTTGCCTTGCGTTTTGATTGCAAATTGTCCCCACCCCTCACAAACATTTAAAAATCCACGTGTCAGAATTTTATAGGTGCATATTAAATAGTTTTATTTAATTGTAATACAAGCATCTTTAGCCTACAGTTGTACTTTCCCAAGGGACCCACAGCCCTGTCAGAAGAGAACTGGTAGCCTTCAGTGCCCAAGGCTGGGATTTTAACCTACTGCCTGAAGAATGATTTGCATAGGAGGAAGCCCTGTGCTTATAAATAGAGGCTCCTTTGTTTCTTCTGAGGCCATCATAGGGCAATTCTTCTTTTGAACTCATCTGTGTGTTAGTTTTGAATGAGAGAGCACGTTTTCTAGGAGGTGTCTGTGAATGGTCAAAGGACAGCCCAGCATTTCTGAGCCAAGTATTCTTCCCCTCCAGCCCTTCATTGCTCCTGCCCTGACTGAGGCTCCCATATATCCTGTGCATCAGAGGATGGGCAGTATAGAGTTCTTTGAAACCATCAGGTTCACCCCACAGTGTCCTCATTACCCCACACTCTCCAAACACATTGCTTTTTTATACACTGACGCCATTTAATCAACCTTCTCAATGTCCTTGGTCATTTTCATATGTGGTAAATAAATGTTTTAGAAGAATTAATACTAGATCTGTCCCAAGGAGTTGGGGATTGGTTATCCCACAAATATCCACCTCTTCCATGATGCCATCCAGTGCCTTTTTCCACCCACTCCTCCCTTGAGTAGATTTCCTCATGTTTCTGGGCTCTGTGAATTGTTGCAATGTCCAACAGATACTAAGGACAGGCAGCGGTAAGCTCGACCAGAGACTGCCCTTCACTCTTGTCCCTGTATTTCATTAATGTACATATGCCCTGAGGCCTCTGGCAGGATGTCTGCAGTTGGCATTGACTCCCTACTAATGTTCATCAGCCATGTCTTTCCCCACCTTGGCCAAGATCATCACAAACCCCACCGCTCTTACAAGCAACACCATCACTTCATCCAGTGCCTGATTGCTAAGGAAAACCTCAGGGTAAGTCAAGTGAGTCAAGTGCCACCGTGTTTCAGGGAAGAAGTTGCCAACTAGAAAAGTTGGTCCCCAGACAAGACAAGGTTTTAACTCTGCGAGAAATGCAAGATTCTGAAGAGAGACTCTGTTTGACAGAGAACGTTCAGAAGAGTGCAGACCAGTCAGGTGTCATGACTTCACGTGTAGAGGCACAGCAGAGCAAGGAGGGGGGAAGAGTTGTTTAACAGACAGGGCTTTACCTATAAATATAGACACATCGATCTATTTCCCCATCCTCCTATATATATTTGCATGTACATGTCTTTGTCTAGACCTCCATAAATGCCCTTTGACTCCTAGCTCTTTCCTCCATCTCCCTTGACTTTCCTCCTGCCCTACTACCATGCCTCGTTGCCACCTGGGCTAGAGTATACCTCTTGTCTACACAACCTTACCCTTGATCATTCCCCACCAGGCCTGCCATTCCCCCCTCTCTACCATTTGGGGTCCCATGTTGTTCCCTTGTCCCTGTGTTTGTTAACACTACTTCCTTACCCCCCTACCCCCCCACCCAAAGTCCCCCCAGAACTGTCGGTCCAGTTTTTTTCCCTACAGATAGTTCATCCAGCCTGTCCTATTCAGACAGACCTGTGGAGACACTAACATGCACGAAAACAAGACAGAGGAAAACAAAGCAACAGTATGCAACCAGACAACAAAACAACAAAAATAAACCACTGAAAATCTGATTATATGTGCTTTTGTATTCTTTCCAGGATGAGGCTTAAAAATGAAGTCCTATTTCCAATATTTTATATTTTCCTAATTATACATTCTCTTCTTGTTCCCAGTTTAGGTCAGCACCTTCAGAGTTGATTCTTCTCTCTGTGCCTGAGATAACAGATCACAGGGAAAAACTGACAAGAGCTTCCACCCTGTGTACCACGTGGTCTAGAACAGATTCAGTAAGAGATTGGCAGTATAACTAGGGGA
Organism: Tenrec ecaudatus; assembly: GCF_050624435.1. Lineage (NCBI taxonomy): Eukaryota > Metazoa > Chordata > Mammalia > Afrosoricida > Tenrecidae > Tenrec > Tenrec ecaudatus. The sequence continues at coordinate 479,730 of NW_027459024.1, forward strand.
TTTACTGGGGTGGGCATCTGGAGGATCCTTGAGCAAAAGCCGGGAATGGCAGGGTTCAGACTCCATGCCGCTGTCTCTCAGCATCAATGAGGATTCACCTATGGAAGTGGACAGAGACATCATTCCTGAGCAGACAGCCCCCAAGCACTCCTCTCAGACACCACACCCAGGACTCTTCCCAGCAGGACAGTGGGGTTTGGCATTTCTGGGGCCCTGCTGCTTCACAGAAGTCTGGGAGCTGCCACTACCCTTTCAGTGGGCCACTTCCCAGTGTGTGTCTGATGGCACAGAGCATTTTGGAGACTGCAGTTGGATTTTTATCCATGCCTGACCCCAGAAATTCAATAAACACAAATCACAATTATAAAAGAAAAGCTAAATAGTTATCAGTAAGCAGAAAAATGTGGAACCAATAAATAATAAAGGCTTTATACAAATAAAATCATCACAATTCATCTGATACAATTAAAGCTTACTTTAGTGATTTTAAATGAGATGAGAACAGCTTTTAACAATAATACACACCAGCTTTCAATATATTAAGAAAATAAATGATAATATATCTAGGGAAAGTGAGGTAAAATAAAATTGTCACACTTCATGGTATATCATTAAAATTTAGTGATTTTGAATGAGACCTGAGCAGCTTTTAGCGTGAATACAAGTCAAGTTTCCAAGTGTTAAGGAAATACATTAATATATCTGAGGAATGAGCAATAAACCCCTCATTATCTTGATGGGATATCATTGTGTTCACAGAATAAAGAAAGGATAAAGTAGAAATAGCATTGTCCCTTTCTAGGGTCACCAGATTCAAAGGAAATAGATGATAACACTATTCTAAACTTTAGAAAGAATGGAAGATACATGTTTAAAGGCAAGATACATTTATGAGATCTACCGAGGCAATAAACCTCAGGTGATTACCCTCTGTCCATAATAGAGGGATGGGAATCACCTGGTTACTAATCAGATTGCATTGGAGAGATGATTATAGTAGATCAAAATGATAAACCTGGCTTGAATGGTTAAAACTTTTTCAGTTAACCCCCCTACTGATACATGTTGAGTCTGATCTGGTTTTTTTTCTTAACTATTAAAATAATTTAATGTGTCTTTAGAGTTTGTTTACAGGTAGACTTTCGATATCAGTATATGTATACAACCCCACACATATTTTAACATTGAAGGACTTGTAACTATCATAGTTAATCATATATAGAGATTTCATGGTACCACAATTGCAACCTAATTATTTACATGGTACAATCAATATAAAGCAGTCCTAGATCTTAAAAGTAAAACAAATAAGAATTTGAAGAAAACATGCAATCTTTGAGCAAGTAACACACCTCTTTCATGTTAAGGACTAACAATAATGACTATTCACACTGAAGGCAGGTAACACCACTGGTTTGAGAGATTTAATAATCAACCTGTTCAGAGTCTGGTGCACAGCCAAAAATAAACATCAAGTGTTCAAATGATACAAGTATGAAGGGTCAAAATTTGGAAGCAATCTAATGAATTAAACCATACCATTAAGTCTCTCTCTCTCTCTCTCTCTCTCTCTCTCTCTCTCTCTCTCTCTCTCTCTCTCTCTCTATATATATATATATATATATATATATATATATATATATATATATCCTAACCCTATATATATATATAACCTAACCCTATATATATATATAACAGTTACTACTATCAAGCTCTTATATATAAGGGCGAGGGCGAGGGCGAGGGCTAGGGTTAGGGTTAGGGTTAGGGTTAGGGTTAGGGTTAGGATAGTTACTACTATCAAGCTCTATATATATATAACAGTTACTACTATCAAGCTCTTAAGAGTTTGGTGGCAGTCACTCTTAAGTAGGCACTCTTTAAGTGGATTCCTTATGGTAAAAGCTAAACCTGTTTTCTCGATTTTAAATGTGGTTAAGATGTCCAGGCATGGAAGGAAGCAAGCTGAACCATCACCAGTACACAATAATTAAATACAACATAGTAGAGATATTTCATCTCTGAGAAGTCAGACACATGATTTCTCAAAAATCACAAATGGGACGCAGATTTAGTTGCTGACTTCAATGATAGCCTGGAACTGGCAATTTATGGCCATCTTTAGCTCCAACAAAAAGTATAAGAAAGAGTGATGAGATCAATATTCACCATTCTTGGATCTTCAGCACATTCAGGATCAATGTAGAAAAACCCTGGCATGTCTACTTCCTCTTGTGGATTAAGCCTTTGTTCTTCAAAACAGAAGTACTGTATTCTATTGAAATACTGTCCAGCTTCAAATGGTACAAGATTATATGTAGAAATCCCGATGACTGGCTTGTCAGTCGGGTTCTTAGCTTTGTAAAATGCCAGTGCCGTCTCTCCTGGCATTACATATATTTCCATTTGCTGAGGTCTAAAGTTCCACTGGAGACTTGCATGCACATCCGCATTAAAGGTTACTTTAGAGGGAGGGGGGAACAGGGAGGGAGCGGGGGAAAAAAAGAGGACCTGATGCAAAGGGCTTAAGTGGAGAGCAAATGCTTTGAGAATGATTGGGGCAGGGAATGTGCAGATGTGCTTTATACAATTGATGTATGTATATGTATGGATTGTGACAAAGTTGTATGAGCCCCTAATAAAATGTAAAAAAAGAAAAGAGGAGAAAAAAAAGAAAATGATTAGGGAAAAGAATGTACAGATGTGCTTTATACAACTGATGTATGTATATGTATGGATTGTGATAAGAGTTGTATGAGCCCCTAATAAAATGTTTAAAAAAGAAAAAAAAGGTGACTTTAATAATGCGATCCTTAACAGGCACCATGTTTTCAATCTGGTTAGATCCATGACCAGCTACAGCTGACCCTCCAAGTCCAGTAGTCTGGCAATAGAGCCGATAAAGGGGCACCGCTGCGTAGGACGCCCCCAGCATGGCCATGGCGACCGAGGTCACGTATGTGAGGACAGTCTTGTTGCGGCGCCGCCAGGCCTCCTCCTGCGCGCGCATGAACGGGTTCGTGCTCTTTGGCCCCTGAGGCGGCTGCAAAAGCAGGCCCAGTGCCTGGCTCCGGAGCCCCGACGTCCCTAGCCGCCTCAGTCCCCTGTCAGGAGCTTGGGTGCCACTCCGCCATGGGCAGAGGAGGGGCTCTAGCCTCTGGTCAGCAACGCAGAGTGACCCCAGCGCCCGGCACACAGCTCCAAGTTCCTCCATGCCATGAGCCAGACCTGATCTGGTTTTCAACATTCTCTCTCTCTCCCTCTGTTTCATATTGGGTATACTCTACTCAGATGTATTTTGTCATTGGTGGTAACCCTACTGAATTTATATTATTATCTTTTCTGTTTTTCTCAGAATATGAAACCTGGGATTGATGCACCTATAGACACAGCAAGTAAAATAGGGTTCCTGAAGGATATGGTGGGGTGGGGCTATGGGAGACAGACAGAGTAAGATGGGGTTGATATTAAAGAGTTTAGGAAGTAAGAAAATATTTTGAAACTGACTGGTAGCAAATGTACAATATGTCTTGATGTGATTGAGCTATGGAATTATACGATATCTGCATTATCACAACCAAAAATGGTTTTTGGAAAATAAAAAGCAAGATTATGTGCTTCATAAAATAAGAGATTATACAATATACATATTTAAAACCCCATATAAAATTTAAAATATTATTGTAGTAAATGAAATATAACAGAAATAAATGGAGGAGCATGTCACGGTATTTATTGTAAAACTCAGTGACTCTAAATCTTGCCATTTCTAAACTGAATGATAAATTCAATGTGATAACATTCAACATCTATGTAAGGATAAGGTCACTAGAAGAACAAAACCAGAGCTGCATAGAGAGATAAAGAGAACTGCTCATGCAGTTGTAGAAGTGGGCACCTCCATTCTGACCCTAAGTCCTCGAGTCTTAGTTAGGCTTCTCCTGACTTACGTAGCTTCAGGGGCTGATAAATCTACAATAGGCTGGAGCACAACTTGATGATAGTTTCAAAGACAGGTAAATAAAAACAAGTCATACTTGTTATTGAAGATGTATATTACTTCAAGGTCAGATCACATGTCAGATACCAGGCCACTGTGGACTCTCAGGATTGGCGGGGGTTATTTCAAGCTTTCGGTCAAATTCAAAACCTAGAGCTTGAAGAGCCCAGATGCAGGATCCAAACCCAGAAGGAAACGAACAAGTTTCCCTACCAATCTGTTTATAAAGGAAGTAGATAACATTCACACAGAATATTTGTTTTCCAGTTGCTTCAGAGCTGTGTCCTGAGTAAGGGAGGTACACTCTACCCTAATCATACAACTGCTTGGCTACGCACAGCAGACCCCATTATGGAATTGATTGAATTGTGTTCTTTCACATGATGAGGAATTACTAGGTGCCAACTACCAAACCACTAAGCACACTACCCCGCCAAGTTGACACAAGCCTAACTATAATAGTCCTCAACAGATACTGTGAAAATCATCAAACTCTTTTACCACTTATTTAAGACCACAGTGCATTAAAACACAAAACCAAAATTAAAACAGCTGACCAGATTTTAGAGAACTTTATGATTTTGTGTCTTTTATACAACTATCAAAACAATAAACAACATAAGGCATCATTAGTTTGCCCTTTATGTTTGCTTGATTCATTCATTTAAACAATATGGTATGTCACTGTTATACTTTACAATTCCCTAATGGCAAATACATTGAACATGCCACCATATTCTCACCAATATAGCTATAGTCTTTGGTGTCTGGTTCGAGTTTGGGATTTCTGATGCTTGTGTGGGAGGAAGTGATAGGTTGTTTTTCTTTTTAAGTTTTCCTATTTAATTTGTATTGTCAAGTATATGTGCAGCAATATTATCTTATGGCTAATATCCCTCTGCAAATTCTGGGCCAAAGAATTTCAGGTGACCATAATCTTATGCTCAGATTTTCACAGTGTTGAAATATATATTTATGTAGAAATTTAAAGATATTCTAACTGACCAGAAAATTAATATGGCCAACCCTAATCTGGGGGAAATAATCTATGATATGAGGGAGAGAAATGAGGAAGGAATCTGAATGGGGAATGGCTTTATAAACTGCATGTCTAGAGACAATCTCACAGATTCCATAGGCATTAAGGTGAATAATTTTCCTTGAGTCTAGGAAATAAACACAAGCTTTAGATCTCTGAGTAGTTTTCAGAGGGCTGTGCCCAGCGTGCAAATGAAGAGGATGATTTTGGTTGGAAATGCTCACATTTCATATAGAACAGAATCCCCTGGGAAAGGGGCATTTAAAACAGTATGTATGGTTGTCCCCTAAATTTTGAGGACTAGTTGCCTGAATAGACCTTATTTTAATCCAGGGTGCCTGTTGAGTCTCAAGCAGGTGTCTTTTTTTCAAAACCTGAAATATCATTATTCTTTTTCTGCCCCCCTGATAACTTGAATTTCCATTCACTTCTCTGCTGTATCTTTACACTTGAACTCCTGACAGGTTTTGCCCTAATTTTGGATGTGCTCTGGAAAACCAAGTGACTGACATCTCACAGTCTTGCATCAATTAGAAGTTATAGAGTTGAAACTTTTCTTTTCTGGGGTCCACATTCTCCAGTTGGAAACCTCCTCCCTGAGACCCTATGACACTGGCATCTCTTTATTTACACTGAGATTGGCCTTAGTTATCAAAACCTGAGACGTGTTGTTGGTAGGAGTGCTGGAGTTGGTGATGGCAGTGGCTCAAAGAAAACCCCAGAAGACTTTGAGGAGGTTGATAAGGAAGTGGTAGTTTGGAAAGAAAAGGTGTTTGGAGAGCGTGGGTGATGAAGATACCCTGGTGTCCACCTGATGTTTTCAACAAATGATAGCCTGTCCACTCTCTGGGGCACAGGACATACAGGAGCCCAAGGCAGGGCAGAGACTTTGAGGGGCTGGAGGGAGAGAATATTGAGCTCAGAAATATTTGGTTTTCCTTTTATCTTTAATACACACCGCTTAGGTCAAGTGCTCTCTCATTATAGACTAACATGCATACGAGTTCAAACACAGTTACCCTAGCATGGGCTCAGGAGGTAGAGGGTTGTCTGGTCTCTATCACTTTCTGTTTATAAAGACAGTGCTCGCTCACATGCAAATCATTCTTCGGGCACTAGGATAAATTTCCCTTGGGCAGGAAAGCTATCAGTTCTCTTCAGACAGGCCTTCAGGTCTCTTGGGAATGCAGAGCTGTGGTCTAAAGATGCTATTGCTGTGTGTTCTCCTGTGCCTCCTGACAGTTCCCCAAGGTGGGAGATTCAGATATCTGACCTGGGTCTGTGGGGATGGTTGTGAACTCAAGTGAATAATGGGGACCATCTGTTTTTGTTTGCAGGTGTCCTGTCCCAGGTGCAGCTTCAGGAGTCGGGTCCAGGACTGGTGAAGCCCTCCCAGAAGCTGTCCCTCATCTGCACTGTCTCTGGTTTCTCCATCACAAGCAGTGGTTACTGCTGGCACTGGATCCGCCAGCCCTCAGGGAAAGGGCTGCAGTGGATGGCATGGATATGCTCTAGTGGCGGTACAAATTATAACCCATCATTCCAAAGCAGACTCTCCATCACTAGAGACACATCGAATAATCAGTTCTCCCTGCAGCTGAGCTCCGTGACTGTTGAGGATTCGGCCATGTATTACTGTGCAAGGGAAACACAGTGAGGGGAAGTCAGTGTGAGCCCAGACACAAACCTCCCCTGCAGGGAAGACACTGGGCAGCAGGGGGCGCGCAGAACTCACTGAGCGCGCACATCCAGCCCTAGACAGGCACAGATAGATGATGGAGCATTTCCTTTTGGAATCAGGGTTCCTTCCGTCTTTCATCTCTCAGCATGTCGACGGACATTTTTTTCTTTTTCTTACTCTCTAAATTTTCTCCTCACTGCCGACCTGAAGGAGAAATTGGCATTCTCTGTGTGCAATACAAATAGTAAAGTGACTCTAAGAGTTCATTTTCATCCTATAGAACCCAGTTTCCTTCTTGAAAAATAGGTTATCATGATAATTCTCACCCTATCTGTTACTCAAAACCTATTGACAATAAAATACAGGCATGTCCATATTCATGCGTGCAATGAATGATTTCAAATGTACTGAACTCAGTGACCTCCTACAGTCCAGGGTCAGGTCTATGAAGATTTCCTTCTGCATTGTTCTCTGTGCACTGTTGGCAGTGAATGACTAATGATCTCTATGTCTGAGAAAACAATGGTGGTGACTTCTGGGGCTAAATTTCTGACACGTCCTTAGTGATGCTTGCTACCCATTGTCTCCCTGTATGCAGAAACAAAGGTTCCAGGCACAGAGAGACCCCTGCCACTGGGAACAGGTGAACTGAATGACCTGTCTGTTGGGTTGAGTCATTCGAAAGATCATTCATTGGAGTCACAACGAAGGAAGCACTCATTGGAAGACATCTTTGATTCCAAAGGATAGTAAATGTGTCACAAGAGGAGGAAATTGCAAACTGATTTCTCAAAATGTTCTTTAGGCCATGTTTTCAGCAGATGCCAGGGAATGTAGTCAGTGATGCTTTCCTCTCAGAAGCTGTGGTTTCCCCAACTTGTCAGTACCTCTCTAGGGACACCGTGCACAGTGGCTCTTGGGAAACTTCCTGCATTGGAATCTGCCTTCTCTTCATTGGAATGGGCTTTGTCTGTCTGTCACCATTGATCCAAAGGCAGACTTCAGAATAATAGGTATTGATGAGATCTGTTTTCACTCCAGGATACTAACTAGGCCATTTGTTGTCAAAGTTAGAAATAGTTAATGCAAAAAGAAAATATTCTCATGCTGAGTGGAAATTTTCTTCACACCCTCTGATGTATCTTGAAAGTTTTCATCCTAATGAATACTCAAAAATAGATATTTATTCAAAAAATTTCCCTTAGAATGATCCAGAAAAGATTTTCTATGCAATATTATTGTTTGGAATCATATAATTATTAACAAGATTCTCAAGTAAAATGGAAAGAATGAAGAAGAAAAAATAAAGCTAATCCAAAAGAAAAACAGCAAGAGCAAAGCATGAAGCCTTACAAAATAATAACCAAAAAAAGACAAAAATTAAGAGAAAAGATAAGAAAATGAACTCAGGGCAAGAAAACTGAGGAAAAAACACAATAATTCCACAAAGGGGCGGGGGAACCATAAAGACAACCCAATGCATAATGACAGCAATAAATGCATACACATCAATAATGAAATGGAATGTTAATGGATACAATGTACCTCTCAAGAGGCAGTGAGAAGCACAATGGGTAAGGAAACTTGATCCATAAATCTATGCTTACAACAAACACAATTGAGACATAAAGAGAAATAGAATCTAAAAATCAAAGGTCGAAGAAAATACATCAAGAAAATGGCAATAAAAAACAAGGATAGCAATATTAACCAATGACAATTTTGAAATCTGTTACTGGCTATACAAATTAATAGTGAAATATACTTCAAGACCAAATCTTTAATGGGAGACCAATAAGGGCATCATATGATAAAAGGAACAAAAGAGCAAGAAGAAAAAAATATTAATGAATATATATACATTCAATGGCAGACCCTCAAGATATATTCATCAAACTCTTATAGACTTAAAGAGAGAAATACATAATTTTACAGGAATAGAGTTAAATACACCTCACTGGGTTTTACAGAACAACTCAAAAGATCAACTAGATAATAAATCAATACAGTAACAGAAGAACTAAATACTATAATTACTGACCTCTTAGACATATAGGGTGCATGCTATCCGGGAAAACCTCAATGTATCTTCTTCTCATGTTCATATGTACCATTCTTCAGAATAGTCCACATGTTAGGCTACAATGAAGGCTTAATAATTTTTAATTTGTGATATTATAAATAAAAATTTTTACTTCACAACATTATGAAATTAGATATAAACAATAGGAAGATAAAAGAATAAAAAGTTAACATGGAAAATGAGAAATTTTGTGCATTAAATTGCTTGGAAATGGTAGGATTAAGGGATTAATGTTTTAAATTCCTTACAAAAATGAAAATAAGCATACCACAAGCTTTGGTACACAGCAGAAGCAGTACTAAGAACACTTGTTGTGAACAATGTATGAAGATATCAAAAAAGAGAGCAAAGTCAGTATGGTAACACAACACCTTCAACAATTAGAACAAAAAGAGTTATGTAAAATATCAGTCATAAGAAGGCAATAAATATTAAAGAATGGAGCAGAAATAAATGAAAAGGAACAGGGAAATAATCCATAAGACAAGTTAATTCTTTAAAAATATTAACAAAATTTGACAAACTACTGGTAAACTAATTAAAGTAAAAGGAATAGGAAAAGCAAATATAAAGAATAAGAAATAAAAAATCCAATATCACAACAGAACCAAAACTATGAAGATCACAACAGTGAATTTGAAAATTTAGAATAAGTGGACATATTTCTAGAAAAACACTACCTATCTTTATTTTAAAAATCATTTGGGGGGGGGGCTCATACAACATTATCACAATCTATCCATCCATCCATTGTGTCAAGCACATTTGTACATTTGTTGCCAACATCATTCTCAAAACATTTGCTTTCTACTTGAGCCCTTAGCATCATCTCCTCATTTTCCCCTCCCTCCCACTCCTGCCTCACTCATGAACGCTTGTAAATTATTACTATTTTGTCATATCTCACAATGTCTGACATCTCTCTTCACCCACTTTTCTGTTGCCCATCCCCTAGGGAGGAGGTTATATATAGATCCTTGTAATCTGTTCCCCTTTAAATTTCCACCATCCCTCAACACTCCCAGTATCACCCCTCTCTCCCATTGTCCCTGAAGGGATCATCTGACCTGGATCCCACGTGTTTCCAGTTCCTGTTTGTACCAGTGTACAGCTGGATTTGTAAGGTAGAATTGGGATCATGATAAGATGGGGGGAGGAAGCATTTAAGAACTAGAGGTGGGGGGAGGAATCATTTAAGAACTAGAGGAAAATTGTATGTTCCATCTTTGCTACATTGCACCCTGCACTCTTCTCCTCCCCAAGACCCTTCTGTAGGGGGATGTCCAGTTGCCTACAGATGGGCTTTGGCTCCCAAATCTGCACTCCGCCTCATTCACAATGATATGAATTTTTGTTCTTTGATGCCTAGTCCCTGATCCCTTTGACACCTCGTGATCGCACAGTCTGGTGGGCTTCTTCCATGTGGGCTTTGTTGCTTCTCAGCTAGATGGCTGCTTGTTTACTTTCAAGCCTTTAAGACATCACACACTATATCTTTTGATAACTGGGCACCATCAGCTTTCTTCACCACATTTAATTAAGCACCCATTTGTCTTCAGTGATAGTGTTGGAAGGTGAACATCATGGATTGCTAGTTTAATAGAACAAAGTATTCTTTCATTGAGGGAGTACTTGAGTGGAGGTCCAATGTCAATTGGCTACCTTAATATGAAACTAATAAATATATGCACATAGATTTATTTCCCCATCATCGCATATAAATATATATATACATATATGCATGCCTGCATTGAGATCTCTATAATTATCCTTTGCCTCCTAGCTCTGTCCTCTATTTCCTTTTACTTTCCTCTTGCCCCACTATCATGCTCAGCCTCCATTTTGGTTTTAGTAATTCCTCTCAGTTACATTGTCATTGATCAATCCCTACCAAGCATCTTAAATCCTCCTTGCCACTGATTTTGGATTCCTTGTTGTTCCCTTGTCCCTGGGTTTGTTAACACCACTTCCTTTCTTAAACATATATGAGTTCACTAGGTTTATTTCTCTAGTCACCCTGGCCTAACATACACATAGACTGAGTGAAACAGTTTTTTAAGACAGACATAAATCTTGGAATGAAAGCTACAAACTATGAAAATAATTTTGTTTTAAGTAAGCTCTTTTTTCAGAGCTTCCATTTCTAAAGCCCTAAATATCAGTGAGAAAGGCCGGGTATATAGGCGCCAGTTAATGCCAAGGAGAGAGAGAACTTTATGCACTGAGATAAGCCTTTGGCTTAGCTAGTACCCATGATAACTTGCTCCTGCACACAGTCATGGGAGAATCAGTGAGACAAGGTGGAGGGGGTTAACTTGGGGTTGGAGTTATGGAGAATTTCTTGCTAAGTTACAGGTGAACAAAGTATAACATTTTCCTAACTAATTTATATTTCTACCAAAACAACAGTAGATTGATTCTTCAAGATCCTCTCTCTCGAGTTCATGATACTTTCAACATTCTTGGCCAGAAAAAAAAAGCCTCAAATGGGGCTTTCAGTGAAGTTAACACTCAGCTAAGACCCAGAACAAAATTATACCCAATGAGAATGGGGGTGGGGGGCATGGAGTGGAGACCCAATGCCCATCTGTAGACAATTGGACATCCCCTCACATAGGGGTCACAGGGAAGAGATGAGCTAGTCAGGATGCAGTATAGCACCGATGAAGCACACAACTTTCCTCTAGCTCTTTGGTGTTTCTTTCATCCCACTATCATGACCTCAGTACTACCTTAGAAATTGGATTAGATCAGAGCATGCACCTGGCTCCAGATAAGAGCCTGGAAAAACACATGGAATCCAGGATAGATAAACCCCTCAGGGCCAAAAATGAGATTAGAGATACTGTGAGGATTAGGGGAGGAGAAAGGGGGAATTGATCACAAGGATCAATCTAGAAACCTCTATGAGGAGTATAAACAATGGAAAAGTGGGTGAGGGGAGATGGAGGATAATGTAAGATATGAAAATAAAAATCCATAATTTATCAAGGGTTTGTGAGGGAGGATGTACAGGGGAGGGAGGAGGAAGAAATGGGGAGCTGATATCAGGGGCTCAAGGGGTAAGACAATGCTTTGAAAATGATGATGGCAGCATATATGCAAAGGTTCTTGACACAATGGATGAATGTATGGATTGTAATAAGTGATGTAAGAGCCCCCAATGAAAGTATTTAAAATAAATACTCAGCTAAACTCAGATTCTATCTTCACATACACTCAGCCTCTACTGAGTTATTTCTGATCTCTGACTTGCAATGTAAAGCAATGTAAGGAGTGTCAGATGGAGCGAGGTTGCTGAGAGTCCCCTGGCCAACACAGGGTGAGACAATCTTTCATTTAAGAATGTACTGGACATCAGAGGGTTCTGACCCAATTTTGTAAGCTTTTCCAATTGACAGTCTTGTGCCTCTCCCAATCAGGCCCCTTTCCTTTCCCTGCTCCTGTAGTCCCACATTTGATTGTGTTTAATTGATCTACCTATCATTATTGCTTTCTTTTGAATTCTGTAAAGGAGTTCAAAAGAACTACATGTTCGGTGTAAGGAGAGGCTTTCTGCCAAAGAAAAAGACCTGACTTCAGTTTTTGTTGTTGATGATATTTAGTGT